>NW_017678528.1:9958-21296 GCF_001879085.1 Nicotiana attenuata
GACATTGTCCTATAATAATTGATAACACTTTTTTTTATTTATGTATATATTCTTTTCTCTCTCTATTGATGTATATATTTTCTTTCTTCCTCTCTCATCTTGTATATGCATTTATGCTTTCAGTAGTTTACTTTATAGCTTATTTATTT
This sequence comes from Nicotiana attenuata, assembly GCF_001879085.1. NCBI lineage: Eukaryota > Viridiplantae > Streptophyta > Magnoliopsida > Solanales > Solanaceae > Nicotiana > Nicotiana attenuata. The sequence goes on from NW_017678528.1 coordinate 10,108, forward strand.
TGTTATCATAGTAGTCAATGTTTAGTCTAATAGCTTCTTATTTACTTTAATAGCTTTTTTTAATTTAGTAGTTTCTTTTCATATATAAGTGAACAATAAGCCTTTGGTTTTCTTAATGCCACGGTTCTTTCTAAAGGTGGTTTTTGTGTGAACCGGGTGACTCTTTCCAATGATGGTTGGCGTAACAACCTTCTTAAAAGATTGAGTCCGTTTTTTATGTTTAGGTAAGAATAGTAGTAATAATGAATAAGAGGACCTAATTGAGTCAAACTAGAAGAGTCAAGCATGCGTCACTTGGTACCAACACACTTAACTACGTGCTTATGATTAAAAACAAGTTCTTGGAAAGAAATAGCTCTAATTAGTGACCTTCTGAATCTTGTGTTGACTTAAGCAATCATCAAGTGAATTAGTTGAACCATTAGTGATTTTCAATCATGAATATGGTTGTTGTGGGCCCTTGACTCTATCCTCTTTAACAATCCAGCTATGTATGAGGTGAGATGTTTTGTTGCAAGTCCAAGTACCCGTGTGAATGGTCTAGAACTTGCCCCGAATGTGATTCTAGGCGAAATTTTAAGTTTTGCTTGGCTTGAGAAATGATAGTAGGCTCTCCTTGACCCGCTTGAAATTTTCCATGTCCCACCAATGTTGCTATCCCTAGTCAACCCATTTGATCCTAAGTCCTTTCTCATTTGATAACCATTTACAAGCCTTTACCCGTTTTGTAGTGACCCTCTCTTGGCACCCGAGCTTTCCTTAAAACTCTTGAGAAATAATTGGCTAAAACATAAGTTTGGGGGAAGAGACGAGGAGTTTGAAAGTGGTATCAAGGCACAAAAAGAGAAAAGAAATGAAGAAAAGGAAAGGCAAAGAAAAAAAAAGAACGAAAGAAAAATGCAAAACGAAAGTGAATAAGTTGAAGAGTTGAAGGGACTCAAAGAAATGTAACGATGCAAATCATGGAGAAAACAAAGAAGGATAAAATGGATATCATGAAAATAAAGAGTGATGTTAAGTCTCTCTAGTTCCCCTAAGGAAAAAGAAAATGCCTCAAAGAGTCGGCAAAACATGAGCCAAAGTGAGAAAATGGAGTGCTTAAGAAAAGATAAACGTGTTCTTCCAACATATCCTAACTTAGTCCAAAAGCCTTCATTACATTCCGAAAAAGCCCTACGTGATTTCAAGCCGAGTGAACTTACATTAGTTGCGATTTACATGAGGGGCAAGCATATGGTACTTAGATCCGTACGTGTGACATTCTTTTGAGAGAGATGAGTGAACTTTTCACAAATCTTTGAATTGAGTGCTACATTCTTAAGTGAGATATGCTAACGAAGATTAGAGGAAGAGGAGTTTGGGATCCACAATGACCTACATGAAAGAGCGAGCTTCCTTGATGAATAAAGTCAACCCTTGATGCTCAAGTGTCACATTAGAACAAGTTGTGCTTAAAAACTCAAATCATTGTCTTGTTGATAATTCATAAGTGTTGTGGGTAATTGTTGGTCCCAATTGATGTGTGTTTGATACACCTTAGATTAGCTGGAATAGCTCTTAACTTGTGGAGGTGGGAATTACATTATTTGCTTGAGGACAAGCAAAAGCTTAAGTTTGGGGGAGTTGATAAGTGGGGATTTTGACTACTTATTAGCGCCTTTTAGCTTTCGTTTTAGTCCAAAAGCATTTAATTGTATTCCCAAAAACAGATGAAATATGCTTAATTGCAGGAGTATTGAAAAATGAGCCACTAAGATGAAATCTAGCTCAAAAAGGAGTGATCTGAAATCATGGACAAAAATCAGGAACAAAAGCTCAAATGCGGACCGCAGATTTCCATCTACAGCCGTAGAATGTGAAAGAAAGTTATCAGAGTCCAAGTGCAAAGTGCGGACCGCACAATTATTGGGCGGCCGCAGAAGCTATGCAAGAGCTAAAGTTTAGAGAGTCTCATCTCGAGCCCAAAAAGAAATGCGGACAACACAATTATTGTGCGGCAGCAGAAGTCAGCTATGCGGCCACACTCAGAAATTGTGCGATCCGCAGAAGAGCCCTGTGCGGCCGCACCAAGATTTGTGCGGACTGCAGAACATGAGAGATGCGGCAATATTTCAGAATTGTGCGGCTGCAGATTCAACTCCTGTCAAGACTGAAGCAAACCGCACATGGAATTGTGCGGCCGCATAACCTGCGAAAGGGCATTTTTGACCGAAAATTTTAGCTTTGTATAAATAGGATAGTTTCACGAAATTAGGTTAAGTTTTGAACATTGAAAGTCTTGTAGCCGTTTTTCCTTGCTTCTTTAGGCAACTTTAGCTTACTTTGGTGATTTAACATTGGATTTTCATCTTTTAATCTTTCAATATGAGTTTTATCATCTTTTCTCTTTATTTTCTTCTATACCCATTATGAGTAGCTAGATTTTTAACTAGGGTTATGACTAACCCTAGTGTGTAAACCTAATGGGTGTTTGACTTATGGCTTGTTTATGGTTGGGTGTTTATTATTTAGCCTTGTTCTTGCTCTTAATTGTAGAATTAATGGTTGCAAACATTAGTTCATGCCTATTTGACTTGGTCTTTACTTGAGAAAGAGAGACTTAGCGTAGGAAAACTTGGCTAACAAGAAATTCAGACAAAATCAAGAGATTGATAGTCCCAATTAAAGAGTTGAACCTAGAGATAGTAAAACCCAACTTGAGCATTTTATCAACTGTTTTGTTCAATACCCATTTGGACTTGAGAAGCCAAATTGGGAAAAATCACTCTCTTACTGAGAGGTATTGAGTGGGTATTTTAGTGTTTATCGCTATAATACACTGCGACCAACGAAACAAGCGTTAAAGTTTACAACCCGTTAGGCAAATACCTAGGTGAAGGTCATAACCCTAGGCCTTTTATCTCTTTGAAAAACATCCAAAAACAATATTCTCTTGTTTTATACCTTTAGAATTGCAATCCTTAGCATAATTTTAGAAGTAAAAACAAAACCATATTTGTGGAAGTGCAATCTAGATACTTCACGTGCTCAATCCAAATATATACTACTAATCCCCATCTCATCTCCTAGTGGATTCAATCCCGACTCCTTTTGGGTATTATTATTATTGTAATCGACCGTTTCATCACCTCAAATAGAGGTGTGACTTGGTAGAGATCAGTACCTAACCTCATAATCACATCTCACGGGTCCCAATTCTTGAACCCTAATCATTTGGCATCTTGTTTCCACATTGCAATTCATAACTGCACGGATGACTCACGTGCCGAGAGAACAACTCTCACATGGAAGGCAAGTAGACAAGAGTACATGTAATGGTCAAAACATCAGGTTTCATCTTCTTAAACTGACATGGGCGATTCATCTATGTGTATGCGTGTGCAAGTGTCCTACCACAATCCAAGTCAACAAATAAGAATAAAGACAATGAATGACACATAAGAAACGATCGCCACCAAGTATACGGTGTAAATAAGACATCAATGAAGTGGATGTTACGACAAGCACAACAAGGTTAGCTACACAGTAGTGAGCAAATAGAGCAACACGGAGGAAAATAATTAGTAGTATGCTAAGAAAAACAACAATCAAAGACAAGTGCACAGAAAAGGGTAAATGACAACAGAGCCCTCCCGAGGTATCGCCTCGTAGTCTCAAATAGTAAAATGAATCCCAACTTTCCTTATATCACCGAGGAAACCTTTTATATTTAGTTTTGAAAATCATTTTCCCGAAATAGCATCCCACGTTTAGCCCACCTTATCACACTGCATGGCTTCTAGTAGCTCCCCTACTAGCCACGCGTTTCAAGCCTACCTTATCTCACCGCATGCGTTTCAACACCCAAACTTTATATCATCGCATGTGTATCAATAACAATAGCACGTCATAAATCTCGTGCAAAATAATAGCAACTGCACGGTAAACAATGATAAAGGGTAACAAAACTTTATTTAGGGTTGAGCAATTACGGAAGAGATACAACAAATTCAATTAAGGATAAGCAATTACGGAAAAAGGTAATAATGACTTCAATTAAGAATGAGAAATTAGGGAAGGATAGCAAGGCAATAGAAAGGCAACAACTTCAGTTAAGGCACATAAGAGTTTAATCGGCAATAAAGGTGGAGCATGAAACAATTAATTCCAATTAAGGCACGTAAGGGTGAAACTAGTAAATAGGGGATTTAACAGGACAAAACAACTTCATATCTAATGAACGTAAGAACCTAAGAGCCATAAACGGTCAAATTTCTACAAATAAGCCCGAGTACGTACTCGCCACCTCGCGTACACGGACTTCACATGACACAATTAGTACCAAAGACTCAAATCCTAAGGGGTAGTTCCCCCCACAAAGCTAGGCAAGATACTTTCCTCAAAGAAGCTAGACAGTTACTCTAAAATAAACTTCTCGAGTGAAACAACCTCGGGACGGCTTAAATCTAGCCAAAGTAACTTCAAATCATAAATAAACTCATAGGAAACAATTTCGGATAATAAAGATTCAATCTTTAACAAAAATCAAAAAGTCAACCCAAAAGTAAACCCCCGGGCCCGCACCTCAAAACCCGATAAATTTCACAAAACCCGAACACCCATTCCGATATGAGTTCAACCTTACCAAAATTATCAAATTCCGATATCAATTCATCCCTCGAATCATCATTTTACCTTTTGAAAGATTTCTTCAAAAATTCCCATTTTTCTCAACCCAAAGCACTAATTATTAGATAAAAATAAAGATAGAATCAAGGAATATAATAAATTCGGGGTGAAGAACACTTATCCCAATGATTTGCTTGAAAACCCCACGAAAAATTGCTCAAATCCGAGGTCTACAACTCCAAAAATGATAAAAATAGCTAACCTTCGAAATAGAGTACTTCTATATTCTGCCCAGGTATTTACACATTGCGATAGCGGAAATGCAATTGCGATCGCGAAGAGGAAATGACTACTATCCAGCAATTATACCACGCGATCCCGAACAGATAATTGCAATCGCGAATAAGGGAACACTGATGGCCCAAAGACTGTACTACGCGATCCCACAAGAGTACATGTGATCGCAAAGGAGAACAAGGAAAATACCAGCTGCTACAGCTGTACTACGCGAACGCGAAACCTGAAATGCGAACGCGAAGAAGGATGATGCACACGTACGCGATCATGGGCAGTAGCATGCGAACACGAACAACATTATTGTCTGCCTCCAAAATTACACTAGGCAAACACGAAGGAATTGACGAGAGCACGATGAAGAAAACCAGATGACAGAATTAGCGACTCTAAAGCATGAACAAATGGCCCGTGGCCCATCCGAAACACCTGAGGACCCTGGAACCCCATCGAAACACGCCAACAAGTTGCATAACATAAGACGGACCCACTCAAGGTCTCAAATCACACTAAACAATATCGAAACTACGAATCGCGCCACAAATCGAACTTATGGATTTTCAAATCTTCCAACTTCTAAAACTCGCGCCGCAACGCGGAATGACGTCAAATTTTGCATGCAAGTTCCAAATTACATAAAGGAGCTTATCCAACTCTCGAAATCGTACTTCGACCCCGATATCACCAAATTCAACTCTCGGTCAAACCTCTTAACCTTCCAAAACTTCGACTTCCCAATTTTTGCCGAAATGCTTCAAATTGCACTACGGACCTCCAAATCCAAATCTGGAGGCATGCCTAAGTCCAAAATCACCATATGAAGCTATTGGAATCATCAAAACGCTGTTTCGTAGTCGCCTACACGAAATTCAAACTCCGGTTAACTCTAACCGCTTAAGCTTCTAAAACAAGAATCCTTCTTTCAAATTGACTCCAAATCATCCGAAAACTAAACTCGGCCACGCGCGCTAGTCATAACACATAATACGAAGCTGATCGAGACCTTATGCTACCGTACGGGACGTTAATTCTCAAAATGACCAGCCGGGTCGTTACATCCTCCCCTTTTTAAACAAACGTTCATCCTCGAACGTGCCATGAATCGTTCCGAAATCATCAAATCACTGAATGCATTCACCCTACATACACCCGCGGGTGATCCCACGTCACCCCAATCCACATAGGCCCGACAAAACCATCTCAACTGAAGATTATTCCTTCCACCCATACTAATAGACCTTAGAACCAAATTTCTCACCATCCAATCATTCCCCAAAAATTCGATTCCCATATCAACACATGGTACCAATCTCAACACGCTGCAACAACCCATGCCTACACCCACAAGGTTTCAACCATATGACGTAACACACCACACACATGCCCATAACCACAACTCTAACCATAGTAGTGTTGATACCCAATTTTGCCCTCATATTTTACAATGTATTCCGTATAATTTCAAAATGTCATTTTGCACTTAGAAGGGCCATATAAGTATTTTTTTAATCATTTTTCATAATTTTTATAGGTTTTAAAATTGATTTTCTTGCACTCAAATTGTTTAAATATTTATTAATTACTCCTTAAAATTATTTTGTGCTGACTTAATCTTCCAAATTTATTGTTATACTTGTATATACGCCTTATAATATTTTACTTCTTTTTATATAACTACATTTGCATTTTTATGTTAATTACGCAATTTTGCAACAATAGCCTATACTTTATAATTAATTGCATTTGTCATTTATTTAAGGTCAAAATAATTTTTTCCATGTTTTATAATCTTCAATTATTGTTTATAAGTATTAGGTTTCATAAATAGCATTGTTATTTTTTTATTTAACTATTTTATTAAATTATTTTCTCTTAATTCCTTGTATTTAAAATATAGCCCAAGTTATGCCAATTTTCGGACCACATTAGTGGCCTAAACACCCAAATCCCTGGCCCAATTTCCCCAGCCCAAACCAGATGACCCCTTTAATTTTTAACCCGGTCGGGACCCGTTCTCCAACCCGTCCCGTCTCTCATTCAATCCTGGTCGTTGATCTCAAAGGATCAACGACCCACAACCTCTCCCTCACTTTTAATTACCAAAACCCCATGAAACCCTACCCATTCTCCTAAAGGCGTCACCCTTAAATCCTCTTTATTCTCTTCTTCTCTGAGAAACCCTAGCCACTGTATCTCTAAACCCCTCCAAATTCGGCCCTAAAATAGAATCATCATTGATTCACTTACCTATTTTGTGGTACTTCACTATTGTACATAGACCTGTGGTGTTACTTAGTTCTTGCCCTAATTTTAGCAAGAACTACCTTTCAAAATCAGACCTGGTTGACTTCGATCTTCAAGGATTTAGATGGTATTTTGTCTACATACAGTCGAAAGGAGATGATGCTTGCACTCCTAGTTCGATTTACAGTTGGTTAAACCCAACTATGGTTTGATATATCCATCTCCTTTGCCGATTCTGATTGTATGAGATCTTTTCTTTCCTTTTCTATATTTAGATTGATTGTTTTCCATGTTTTGTTTACTTAATCGACTACTATATAAACTCGCTCCCTGATTTCCCTTAGACCTGAACAATCATGGAATTATTCTCATTCTCACTTATTATACTCTGAAACATGAGACCTTGGCCGGCTGAAAGGCAAGGCCATTCGAATTCGATTGTGTTCTTTCTCAGTGCGAGCACTACCCAGGGTTCATTTGAATCCTTTGGGAACTCTGACGCAATGAGATTTTGGGGATTCTAATGTTCTTTGCTACTGCTAATCAAATCGTTGCTGGAAACTGTTCTTCTCATTTATTTGTTCATTAATTTGTAACTGGTATGTGCCTTTGACTCTCGCAATTTCATTTTCTTGTGCTTATATCTATGCTATGAATATCTATGTAGCTTAAGCTTCGATGAACCAATATGCTACTATATTGTCTCTATTTGTAGTCCTCTTTACCTTGAAGTTATCCAGTAGCCTTTTGTTTCCTAGCATCAGAACTTGACTAAAGCTCTAAGTTTTGATGCACGCCCATGACCTCTGACTGTCTTAAGCTGGCTTAGCCTAATGTATTTATGTATTGGCTGAATACTATCCTACTGCTTGTCAAGAGTTCATCTCCCTACTTGTTTCAGATTCTTGTGATAGAATAATTCATGCACAGAATTTGTACTAATGTATTACTTCCTATTGAGCCATTCCTGTACAACGTGTAAACTTCTTTGTGGTTTATCTATGCATGTAATTTCCACATGCCAGTGTTGCCTAGACCCTTGAACCATCATGACATGTTTTCTTGCTACTTGTAAAGTATAATGTATGCTCCTGTTTTGTTCAAGTCTGTGTTCCTCAAATATTGCCAAAGATTTCAGTATATAGCCTTTCTTCTATGTTTAATTGGTCTAAGTCTTGATGCCTACTTATCCTATTAATCGTGGTAATGTTCCTGAACTTTGGTTTTATGACTGATGCCCAACATGTTAAGTTATCCCACGTTCAAATAAGTACTTGCTCATGAACCTGTTCTTCTATGCTACTCTCACTAAGCTCTCATGTAAGACATTCTATTGTATCCCCACTTGTTCTTGTCTATGACTCTGCCATGTTCTCATGTTAAGTCTCTTAGCTAAAGCCATGACTAATTCTAGATCAAGCCTTAAGCTTTATTTCTGAAACTTGGCATTGTATGTGTTCACCCTAAGTATATATGCATATGAAGTTTTCTAGTGTTTCACTGTGTTCAGCATGCTACTCCCGTTCTTTTGTTGAATAATTGCTCATGCATGAACTTATGTTGTCTTGTGTGTAAAACTTCCCTTGTTGAAAATGCATCCTGATGACTTCCCTAGTTCTCACGTACTTGACTTAATCAGCCCTGTCCTTTGCTTCTGAAACATCAGTGTGTTTTATGTGAATCCAACTAGTTGCCATATAATCCTGCCTCTATGAGGCATTGCTTCAGGGCTATTTTCATACGTGCTCCATTAACTTATTTGGTTAAGTGGATGATCTATAACTGTTGGGTTTGGTATGAGTTCATGTATGACCTTGGGTTGTGCAAGTGGACGCGTTCTCCTGTTTGAGATATGTTTGGGTTTGGGCCTGCTATTCAATATTAAAAGAAGTCTGTTGAAGGCCCAGTCAGTATTGGTTTACTTTGTTTGGGCCTGTTCCCAGGCCTGTAGTCATTCCTTTATGTAATGTTTGTAATTGTGTTCATTATCTGGTCCTGTAATAATTTGTAATAACGAATAATAGGGAGATTAATAAAAAGGGGGGCTGGGGTATTCTGGTGCTTGCATAAAAGGGGTAGAAAACATGCCTATAGGATCTACGTGCTCTGTTTTTATCTCATTCAGCATGACTTATATGTTGTTTCGTTTAGTAGGGTGCATATTAATAGAAGTCATGCCTATATGGATTACACACACCTTACTCGTACACTGTTCAAGCATGTTAGTCCCAAAGTATCTGCCCCACTTGTTTCTATGTTACTACTGTGCACTTAGACGTCATGCTTATATGATGTAATAACATATGCTTTGTTAATCTAGATACCATGCATATAGGATTCCAACTAATCAATTGGTCAATCGCTTCTATTGCTTTTAGTGTACTGCCCAACTAGATATCATGACTATAGTATTTTACTTAACTAATTAATTACTTTGCTACTTCATCGCATTGCCTGCTTAGACGACACGCTTATAGGGGTAAAATATATAAAATTAATTTCTATAGACATGTGATTTTTGACCCTCCCCAAGATTTTTCATATTTTAGCACGTAAATATTTAATTTAGGCATAATATAGATATTTTAAGTAATTTTGACTCTTTTACTTTATTCTATTTACAAGAAAATGAAAATTACAAAAAAAAATAGTTTCATTAATGTGTTGTAGTCATTTTTAATCTTGAAAAATACCAAAAAAAATAGTTTATTTTAACGGTCAGTCTTATTTTAATAGTTATTTTACTTAAGTAGGACTAATTAATAAAAGAGATCGTATTTTAATTTCGTTCGAGGGGAAAGAATAAAACTTGGGCTCGAGCAACCCATTTTTAGGATTAATTTTGGATCTAGCCCGTAAATCCCAAGCCCATAATTCCTAGGCCCATACCTCTAACCTAATCCCTACCCCTATATAATAGTACCTAATCCCTAAATTTACCTACTCTCTAAAAACACACAATCAGTCGTTCCTACACTCTAATACCCTAAGACACAAAAATACCCTAGCAGCTAAAAGACTCGAGAGAAAGAAACGAAAAAGCTGGCAGCGCCATTCTTCACGAGAACTGGAATAGTCGCAAGAGACCAAAATAGGCGAGGAGGCATATTGTTAGTTCGTTCTTGAATTTAACCAAAAAACGGCCGAATTTCTATGTCAAATAGCTGCTTCCGCGCCTTTTTTTTTATTTTTTATTAATTTGGGTTCGGCATTTTTGGCCTTTCGTTTTGGTTCCGAGCTTTCGGTCTGCCGAGGTTAATGTTCGTAGCTTCGATTGAGTCCATCTGAAGTTCGTGTATATTGGAGATTTTTGCATCAATAAAGTGACTAAAGTTTAGTCCAAAAAGGTTCGTCCGTTTCTTCTTTTACAACTCGTCTACTGATTTCCTCGATGCTTCTTATATCAATATTTTAGTTTTGTTATTTTGATTTATAATGTGTTGTTCTAGATATTTATCTATGTTAGAAAAACTGTTTTGTTAATTACTGCTTGAGAAAATTATATCTAGATGTAATTAGTTTAAGTGGGCTTACGTCACTACTATTATTTGTTTCATTAACATTTTTATAGTTTTGCTTTCACGTTAGATTTATCTTAGGAGCTACAAAATAATGATATGGGAGACCATGGTCAGATGATAAGTTTTAGAGATTTTCTTAGCGTTTAATGGACCAACATTGGGATTGGATTCAATTTGCTAGATGTTAAGTGTACAACTCATTGTCCTTGGTATTGGGAAAATAATTTTAAAGATTAGGAAAATCTCTTATGAACATCCGTAGTTTGTTTTAGTCGGGTAAAGCCCTTTGGAATAATTTGAGGCATGCCATGCCAAATAAAATCTCATAATCCATGGCCCTCATTTAATTAATTTTAATCCTTTAGAAATCGAGGTGTGCCATTTAGTTGAATTTTCCATGGCCCTCGCAAACTTGAAAGTGCGTAGTTGCCTTAGGCGCGTAATTTAAATTAATTTCCTTAAACTCGGGTGTGCATTTATGTGACCCAAATCCAAATCTCAACAACGTTAGATAAAATGTGT
>NW_017678529.1:0-4360 GCF_001879085.1 Nicotiana attenuata
TCGTATTTTTGACTGTATACTATTAATTACTACGTCTACGATTGAGTCGGGTTACCACAATTCATCCTCACACTGAAAGTGTCATTAAAGTCGCCTACCTAATAACCGACGGGCCCTTATAATTACTATGAATGTTTTCAATTTTTGCCATAATTCACGTTCTTTTTTCTAGTTTAGACTAGCATAGATAGAGGAAAATAGCCAAGTAATTTGAGTAGGAATTACCTCGATAGTAGCGTGGATTTCTTGGTTCCTCCTAACAAAGTTGTGTACCTTCACAATACTAGAATCCCACAAGATAACCATTCCTCCAGCTTGTCCCTCAGCTGGGACCTCAATCATTTCAGAAAATGCAAAGTCATTTAAGAGGGAAACATGATTTTCCATACGAGTTTCCAACAGTGCCACCATGCATGGTTTATGAGAATCAACCATTTCCCTAAAATTTACATGAACGTTATCGTTGTTACCACCCTGTATGTTTCAGATAATGATATTAGTTGGTCGATACATCATCGGTGCATGGCTGTTGATTGAGCCATTTTCCATTCTTGCATGGAGTATTGGGTTCCTCCTCAGTGAAGGAACAAGTATCATTGCATGGCTCCCCACTGTTGGATCTTGTGGTGGCCTGATATCCATTGAGCATTTGTACAGAGCCGGTGGGTAACCGAGAATATATCTCTTCTCTTGCATTTCCCTGAAGAGATATACCTTTACTTCGTTTAGTCTTGAAAATTCTATTATTCCTCTGATCTTAGTAAATTCATCTCTTCAGCATTCCCTACTTGATGGCCTTCTGGTTCGGTACATTGGGATTGTGTGCTTGAGATGGTGCATTGTTTACTAGTGGTGGTGCATGGGCTTGGTTTTGGGCATGGTGAGGAGATGTTGCTCAAGGCATGAAGATTGGGTTTAGGTTTGATATCTTCCCTGGTGGGAAGAAGGGGAGATCGATTGTCATGTTCTATGGCTATTGAGGGTTGAAGTGTGGAGGTAGGTTCCATTGGTTCCTCATCGCTTGGGCTTGGTTTGCATTAATTGTAGGGTCTAGAGGGTGGAGAATGTTGTTCAACCAAACATAGTTGAGGTAGTTTCTCATGGCCATATGCATCCCTTCGGATACTAGTTGGCCAAGAAGTGTGAGTTTTGCAGAATGATTACTGTCTCCTGACCATCCAAGATCATGTTGAATGAAATTGCATGGCCCATTAGAGCTTGCTCTATCCATGACAGTGGTTGGTGGTCTTGAGGTAGTGGTGGTTGAATGAAGAAGATCCTTTTGTTTCATGTTTGATTGTTCAAGTTTGGTGGTGGATTGGCCATTGTGTGTGCTTGCAGGTGCCTTAGAATTTGAACTAGTCGGAATCTTCTCCTTTGGGATATAGATATTCTTGGCATTGTTATAACCGGAGTAGTGGTTTATATTAACCTTAGGGGGATAAGTTGGTGGAAGGGGAAGGGTTTTGAGTAGTAGAAATAGGTAGGTTGGTAATGATTGAATCTATTTGCACGCTTTGGTTGCTTGTGGGAGATGAGATTTTAAAGGGATTTAGTGTTGTAATAGGGCTAGGCACGTTTTGGTCTTTATTAGGTAATTGTTTAACCAAGAGGTTCTTGTAGGACAGGTGTTGTGGGACAACATCTTCTTCTATGCAAGTAATATTATTATTAGTAGTGATATTAGAGTAATTCCATGGATTAACGGTTCCTTTTCATTTTGTTGGTTTGTGTCATGTACCTCAAGTCTCCGTATGCTGTCCAATCTGAATTCACTGAGAACCGCTGCTGGGACCGACTCCAAAATCTGCACAAGAAGTGCAGAGTGTAGCATAAGTACAACCAACCCCATGTACTCTGTAAGTGCCGAGCCTAACCTCGACGAAGTAGTGACGAGGCTAAGGCAGGTCACCTACACTACAACCTGTACGCAATATATAATAATGACAAAAAATGGAAATACGAAACATGATAAAATAGTCAACTGAAAATAATAACTACACCTTCAAGAAGTAAGCCAGTGTCGTCCAGAATTACCAATCCTTAGCATTTCAAACGAGAATACCGAAAACCAACACAACTCAAGAAACAGAAACACATAGGTTGTTGCGGCGTGCAACCCGATCCCACCGTACAACACAGAATCCTCCCTTATTTCACCATAATAACATCAATAACAGAGATGATATATAAATGTTGCAGCGCGCCACCCGATCCCACCACATATCAATATTAGTATCATAATTCACCCTTATTTCACCATATCAATCCACACTTATTCCACCTGTTACGGCATGCAACCCAATCCCACCGTATAGTACAAATTCACCCTTATACCACTATATCAATCCACCCTTATTTCACCTGTTGCGGCGTGCAACCTGATCCCACCATATCAGTACCAAATATTCAATGTGAACAGTCAAATTAACAATTCAAACCATGCAAACCTTTACGATCAATAAATACCAAACTGAACCAGAAAGGGAAACCTTGTACAACACATGAATCTACATAAGTAATACAACACAGTGAGACCAGTCCAGTAAGTGACAATTAAAAGGTGCAAGTAAGTCGATTTAAGCAAATAGTAGAGAATCATGAAACTATGAAAAGACCTAACATCATTAACAGGAGAAGAAATTGATTAACAAGTAGCAATTAAGCATGGAAAGCATTTAAAACATATAACAGTTAAGACAGGGAAGGAAACTGTCACGACCCGAATTTCCCACCGTCGGGACCGTGATGGCGCCTAACATTGTACTCGCTAGGCAAGCCAACGTTATAGAATATCTCACCTTTTTCTTTTTTCTTTTAATAATTTAAACTTAACAAAAGTAAATAAGCGGAAATAAATGCGGAAGAACACAGATTAAAAGATTTTTTCTTTATACTAACAGCGAAACCGTAATAAATTCCACCCAGAACTGGTGTCACAACTCACGAACAGTCTACGAATACTACAAATAATGGTGTGAAAGAAAAGTTTACATCTGTCTCGAAAGTAGGTGAAACAGAAATGAAATAGGATAGAAGGGGACGCCAGGGCCTGCGGACGCTTGCAGGACTACCTTGGGTCTCCGGGAAGCAGTGATAGCAACCAATTTCACGATCAGCCACTAGTTCCAAAATCTGCACAGAAAGTGCAGAGTGTAGTACCAGTACAACCGACCTCATGTACTGGTAAGTGCCGAGCCTAACCTCGACGAAGTAGTGACGAGGCTACGGCGGGGCATACAACAATATACAACCTGCAACAGCTTATACCAAACAGAAAGGAAATACAGAATGTAATAAAGCAATAACTGGCCTTAAATAAATCCGGAACCCAGTTGTTCTACTAGTATTCAGCTATAACCAATCCTTAAGGGTATTTCAACATCACAGTAACGAATTTAAGTAGAAACGAATACTCAAAACAACAACTGATGCGGCGCGTATCCCGATCCCGTCATACAAACAACAACAATATCAATATTCACCCTTATTCCTCCTTGTTGCAGCGTACAACTCGATCCCACCTGTGCACCCTTATTACTCCTCAACACATATCACCCTTATTCCTCCTGTTGCGGCGCGCAACCCGATCCCACTTGTTCACCCTTATTACTCATTGTTGCGACGTGCAACCCGATCCCACCAGACAATCACAATTTACCCTTATTTCTTCTATTGCGGCGTGCAACCCGATCCTAATATATATCAGCACCAATCACAAAAGAATAAAGACAAGTGTTTCACAAGCTAACTCGAATCACCCAAATTACTTATGCCTCGATTCACACAATGGAATATCACTACGATTATGAAACTTCACCAGTGAAAACTACTCAGTGAGACCAACCAAGGTGCACCATAAGGTACCAATAAATCAATATAAGCCAACATGGTAATTAAATGAAGCTACGAAACAAATAGTACGTCAACGGGAACATCAACAGATAAAATGAAACAATTAAATAATTCAATAAGGAGAACAACAATTAATATGAAGCAATTAGACATGGAAACATTTATGAGCAAGTAGCAATCAAGGCAGGAAAGTAGGATATGGGGAAACGGGGAAAGGAAACAGGCTAAACAAGTAATTTTGGCGACGCATAGGTAATCGTCACCACACCAATACGCCACACACATGATATCTCACAAAGCAAGCAAGTCGGGGATCCCTAATCCCTCAAGTCAAGGTTAGACCAAACACTTACCTCAAGCCAACGGGTATTTCAAAGCTCAATCACCGCTTTACCTCTCGATTCCACCACCAATCCACTCGTATCTAGCCATAATTAACTTAACAACATCAATAAATGCTAGAGAAACCAATTTCAATGCATAATCAAAGATTTCCCAACATTTT
>NW_017678529.1:5377-5965 GCF_001879085.1 Nicotiana attenuata
TCGTGCAAGTAGCGCCGCAAGGTGCCGTGCGCATGGGGCGAAGCTCAGTACATGTCGATTGCCATCGGTTGTTGCGGGCAACATCGGGAGGCAACATCGCTCGTGGCGGCTGATGGCTTTTGGCAACAGAACGGCAAAGCACCGTGCAAGTAGCGCCGCAAGGTGCCATGCGCATGGGGCGAAGCTCGGTAAATTGCCTATTGCCATCGGTTGTTGTGGGTTGTGTCTGGCATTGCTCCAACCCCCTATTCGTGCTTTGCGGGGCTTGTCTTGGCTTTGCAACGTTTGGCATCGGCAACAACACATGGCTGCGCGTCGCGTGTTGGGGCTGTTGTTGGCTTGCATCGGCGAGGCAAGTGTACGTGCGGCACATGAGTGGTGTTCGGCTTGTGTGGCTAGGTTGGCGATGAACCTAGGGCTTAGCTTGCCATTCTTCCTAAATCTCATCACCCCCTTCATGGGCGACACCCGAAGCAACACCCGCTCTCCAACCATGAATGCCACATCACGTACCTTACGGTCGACATAACTCTTCTGCCTGGACTGAGCTGTACGAAGCCTATCCTGAATGATCTAACCTTGTCCAAG
>NW_017678530.1:0-8975 GCF_001879085.1 Nicotiana attenuata
CCCCAAAAGGTTAGTTCGTGCACTCTGGCATCATCATCCTACTCCACAAGATCTAAGGGCCCTCCACCTCCTCCTCCTCCGAGTCCTATCAGAAACAAGAACAAGGGGAAAATGGAAGACTTGAGCAACATCAGGAAGGAGAGCTCGGTTGAAAGGGTAGAGACTTCTCAGGGTATTCAGGTTTCCAAGGGAAGTACCTCCCAGCTTGAACAAAAGTTATTGAAATTTCAGGAAGAACTGGACCAAGTTCGGAACTTGGCAAACTTATCATTTTCCCTCACTACCCCGAATGTCAATGCTCCAAATCCTACACCTCCACAAAACATCCCAAAACCACAAAACCAATCCGCTCCCCATCACCACTGCAACACAGGCCACATTTCGAACAACACCCTACTACTCATTCCCGAACCGCTAAACTCCACAAATGATCATCCCCAACACACCCCCATCTATGTGGAAACCATACCACAATATACTAAACCTATTTCAAGCACACCGGAGTCTGATGACAAAGACTCTCTCATCAGGAACCTGGCCGCAGAACTCAAGAAGCTGACTAGCCGAGTCCAGGGTGTTGAAGGAAACAAAGGCATCGAGGGGCTGAATTATGAGGACCTCTGCATCCAGCCAGATGTTGAACTTCCGGAGAAATACAGACCTCCCAAGTTCGAAATGTTTGATGGCACAGGGGATCCCAGAATCCATTTGAGGACATACTGCGATAAGCTGGTCGGAGTCGGAAGAGATGAAAAGGTTCGCATGAAGCTCTTCATGAGAAGTTTGAAAGGGGATGCTCTATCTTGGTACATTAGCCAAGACCCCAAGAAGTGGACAAGTTGGGTAGGTATGGCGTCCGATTTCATGGACAGGTTCAGATTCAATATGGAGAATGCGCCAGATGTATTCTACATCCAGAATTTGAAGAAGAAACCTACAGAGACATTCCGCGAGTATGCTACTCGTTGGAAATCAGAAGCGGCTAAGGTCAGGCCGACCTTAGAAGAAGAACAGAAGAACATGTTTTTCGTCCGAGCTCAGGACCCACAATATTATGAGAGGTTGATGTTGATTGAAGGCCAGAAATTCTCCGACATCATCAAGCTAGGGGAAAGGATCGAGGAAGGCATTAAAAGTGGTATGGTCACTAATTTTGAGGCATTGCAGGCTACCAACAAGGCTCTACAGTCTGGTGGCACGTCCAAGAAAAAGGATGTGAGTGCCGTGATGGTTGCACAGAGAACAAAATCCCCAATAAAATACCAAACCTACCCAGTATCTTCTCTCACATATCAACCTACCCCTAATTACCAAGCACCCCCGCCTTCCTACCAAGCTCCACCACCTACTTACCAATCATCTCCACCTCCCACATATCAACCTACCTCACCAAGATATTCCCAACCCACACCCGTCTACCAAGCCTATAATGCTCAGCCCTCTCACTATCAGTCACCTCCCACCTGCCAAAACTTCCCTAGACCACGCCCTAACTACGACCGTAGACCTCCCAAGCAATACACCACTATCGTCGAACCAATCGACCAGCTGTATGAAAGGCTCAAAGCTGCTGGTTACATCACCCCTATCCCCGCCATAACTCCAGAAAATCCTTCCCAATGGGTCAACCCGAACAAAACCTGTGCATACCATTTCGGCATGAAGGGTCATACCATTGATGAGTGCCGCTCCCTGAAGGACAAGATCAGGCCTTGATTGACAACAAAACCATTGTAGCAAAGGAGCCTGCTCCGAACGTCCACAACAACCCTCTGCCTGACCACAAAAGGGGAGGCGTTCATATGATAAAAATAGAAGATGATTGGCACCCTAAAGGGTCGATTGGATTGATTGCGGAGGGTGACGATCCGAAGAAACCAACAGTCACACTTAATCCGATTGTAGTCCAGATCCGGCCCTCTGGGGATGCTGAAGTAAACATGTCTGTACCACTCGAGTTTGAAACACCGTCTTCTACAAAGATGCCAGAACCGATTGAGGTTGAGTTTGGATCCCCGAAAGCACCTGTGCCATTTGAAGTTGCCGTGTTACCTCCCAAAACAAGGGTACCCATTCCTGTAGCAATGTCAACCATAGCACCATTCCATACGAAGGCCATTCCTTGGGATTACACCGCCGAGGCGAGAAGGAAAGGGAAAACCAAATCTGGAGAAGCAATTGTAGCACAGGGTATGACCCGAACTGGCAGGGTTTATACTCCGAAACATTTGGTTGAATCAAGTAAGCAGGCCTCTGGACGATCCACCGAAACTCCTCCTGATGACCTCTGGAGGATGATACAAGCAAAGGAGTACTTAGTCATCGATCAGTTGAACAAGACGCCAGCACAGATCTCCATCCTAGCTCTGCTACAAAGCTCCGATACACATAAAAATGCCTTATTGAAAGCGCTGAGCGAAGCATATGTGCCCAGCAACATAACTGGAGGAGAAATTGCAAACATGGTAGAGCAAGTATTGGAGAGCCACAAAATTACTTTCCACGAAGATGAGCTGCCACCTGAAGGGTTGAGCCACAACAAGGCGATGCACATCACTGTGCAATGTGAAGACTATTTCATCACCAGGATTCTGATTGACGGAGGGTCCAGCCTCAACATTTGTCCATTGGTTACTCTCAGAACATTGGGAAAGAGCCTGCATGAGATCAATGATGGGGCCATCAACGTCAAATATTTTGATGGCTCCCAAAGGTCCACTATTGGGGAAATCAGTTTGTGTCTACAAATGGGACCGACTTGGTTCGACGTTGATTTTCAAGTAATAGACATCCCAGCATCTTACAACTTGCTATTGGGACGACCTTGGATTCACGCCGCTGGAGCTGTAGCATCAACCCTGCACCAGGCAGTGAAGTTCGAGTGGAATCACCAAGAGGTGATTATTCATGGCGACGGTATATACAGTCGCCAGACCATCCCAGTGATCGGAGGAAGAAGGAAGATAGGCGGAGAAACCTACCATCATATTGAGCGAGTCAACGCCGTAGACAAGGATAAGTGGTGGGATGACAAGATCGAAAGTATACTAAATTGGAGCGGATATGAACTTGGCAAGGGGCTCGGCAAGAACCTCCAGGGAATCTCCAAACCCATCAAGCTGAAGAAACATGGTACCACTTTCGGTTTGGGGTATGAATACACTTGGGAGGAGTTCAACCACTGGTCGCCACCATGGCGCAGTCCCTACTACCCACTGGAGCATCCGATACCTCGTGTGGAGCAGACTTTCCAGCCAGTAGATGTCATATATGGGTCAGAAGAAGAGGAAGCACTGGCAGCAATGAGGAATCTGTTTTTGGAAGACGACAATATGGACTGTTGTGTCATTTTTGAGGAGGAAGGAGAGGAAGGCCCTTCCATACAAGCTGTGAGCCGAGGAGCGCGCCTCAATAATTGGTCCATCAGAACCACCACGGCCCGAAAAGCTTCGGGGTAGCAAGGCTGAACAAAGCACCATGCATCATCTTTATTTTTCGCTAGTTGATTTTCTTTCCGCATTTTATTTTCAAAAATAAGAGCTCCAATGTTCAAAACAATTATGAAGTATATCAAAGCATTTCAGTTTCTTATATCAAAGCGCTTATTATTTTTCTATCGTTTACTTTATTTACACAGCGTTACTATTACTTATCTTGATAAACCGACGATTGTGACTTGCAACGAGACAACGCAACAAACGGATATAGACTCAGAAGAGGATGATATGCCAGAAGAGGTTGTTAAAGAAGTTTAGAACTTTGAGAATAGGCCTAAGTCTAACTTGGACGAAACTGAGGTTATCAACTTGGGGAATACAGAGAATGTCAAGGAAACGCGCATCAGTGTTCATCTGTCACCATCAGAAAAGGAAAAATACACAGAGTTTCTAAGGGAATATGAGGACATATTCGCCTGGTCGTATGATGATATGACTGGTCTCAGCACATCTATTGTAGCCCACAAACTGCCAACGGATCCAGCATGTCCACCGGTAAAACAGAAGCTCAGGAAGTTCAAGCCTGACATGAGTTTGAAAATCAAGGAAGAAGTCACCAAGAAGGTCAAAGCCAAGGTCCTCAGGGTAGTAGAGTATCCAACATGGTTAGCCAACATTGTGCCGGTGCCGAAGAAGGACGGGAAGGTCAGAGTCTGTGTCGACTACCGGGACCTCAACCGGGCCAGTCCGAAAGATGACTTCCCCTTGCCAAACATACATATTCTGATTGACAATTGCGCCAAGCACGAGCTGGAGTCATTTGTCTGGGTATCATCAAATATGGATGGATGAGGAAGACGCTGAGAAAACAGCTTTTATCACGCCATGGGGGATGTATTGTTACAAGATGATGCCGTTCGGGTTAAAGAATGCCGAGGCCATCTATATGAGGGCCATGATTACTATTTTTCATGACATGATACACAAGGAGATCGAGGTGTACGTAGATGATGTTATCATCAAGTCCAAGAAGGCCACTGGTCACATGGAAGATTTGAGGAAATTTTTCAACAGGCTGAGGAGGTACAATCTGAAACTGAATCCCGCCAAGTGCGCATTCGGGGTTCCTGCTGGAAAGTTGCTTGGGTTCATCATAAGTCGCCGAGGAATAGAGCTGGATCCATCAAAGGTTAAGTGCATTCAAGAATTGCCGCCGCCAAAGAATAAGAAAGAGGTCATGAGTTTCTTGGGGAGACTCAACTACATCAGCCGGTTCATAGCCCAATCCACTATCATTTTGTGAGCCCATCTTTAAGATGTTGAAGAAAGATGCCACTACTAAATGGACCGATGATTGTCAGAAAGCCTTCAACAGAATCAAGGAATACCTATCAACGCTGCCAGTTCTGGTTCCGCCTGAGCCTGGCAGACCGCTGTTGCTCTACCTTGCAGTATTGGATAGAGCATTCGGTTGTGTTCTGGGGCAACACGACGAAACAGGGAGAAAGGAGCAAGCCATCTATTACCTCAGCAAGAAGTTCACTCCATACGAGGCCTGTTACTCTCTATTAGAACGCACCTGTTGTGCTCTGACTTAGGTAGCTCAAAAGTTAAGGCATTATTTCTGTGCCTATACCACTTACCTCATATCAAGAATGGATCCGCTGAAATATATCTTTCAGAAGCCTATGCCCACTGGCAAACTAGCCAAGTGGCAAATCCTGTTGAGTGAATTCGGCATCGTTTACGTGACTCAGAACGGCAATCAAAGGATAGGCACTGGCAGATCATCTTGCCGAAAATCTCGTGGACGGAGAATACAAGCCTCTGAAGACGTATTTTCTTGATAAGGAGGTATCCTTCATAGGAGAGGACATTGCAGAATCCTATGACGATTGGAGGATGTTTTTCGACGGAGCAGCAAATTTCAAGGGAGTTGGCATAGGAGCAGTCCTAGTATCATAAACCGGCCAGCATTATCCGGTATCCGCCAAGCTTAGATTCCCGTGCACCAACAATATGGCTGAGTACGAAGCCTGCATCTTAGGGCTATTGACATGAACGTCCAAGAGTTGCTAGTGGTTGGAGATTCAGATTTGCTTATACATCAGGTCCGAGAAGAATGGGCGACCAAGAACTCCAAGATACTCCCGTATTTGCATCATGTACAAGAGTTGAGGAAAAGGTTCGTAAAGACAGAGTTTCGACATGTTCCCAGGATCCAGAATGAGTTTGCTGATGCATTGGCCACTCTATCATCCATGATTCAGCATCCAGATAAGAACTTCATAGACCCTATTCCAGTAAAGATTCATGATCAGCCAGCTTATTGTGCTCATGTCGAGGAAGAAGCGGACGGAAAGCTCTAGTGTCACGACATCAAGGAATTCTTGGCCGAAGGAAAATATCCAGAGCTTGCAAATGCTATTCAGAAGCGCACTCTGCGAAGATTATCCAACAATTTCTTCCACAGCGGAGGAATCCTGTACCAGAGGACTCCTGATTTGGGATTGCTAAGGTGTGTTGACGCAAAGGAAGCATACGGGTTATTAGAAGAAGTTCATGCAGGGACCTGCGGTCCACATATGAATGGTTTTGTCTTAGCAAAGAAAATAATCCGAGTAGGATATTTTTTGATGACTATGGAAACAGACTGCATCCAGTATGTCCGAAAATGCCATCGCTGTTAGATACATGCAGACATGATAAAAGTGCCTCCAAATGAGCTTAATGCAACAAGCTCGCCAAGGCCGTTCGTCGCTTGGGGAATGGATGTCATCGGACCTGTTGAGCCTGCCGCATCAAACGGGCACAGGTTCATTCTAGTGGCCATTGATTATTTCACCAAATGGGTTGAAGCAGCGTCATATAAAGCAGTAACCAAGAAGGTTGTGGCAGATTTTGTCCGTGACCGCATCGTTTGTCGATTTGGCATCCCAGAGTCGATCATCACTGATAATGGTTCCAATCTCAACATTGACTTGATGAAAGCCATGTATGAAACATTCAAAATCAAACACAAGAATTCTACAGCCTACAGACCTTAGATGAATGGAGCCGTAGAAGCGGCCAATAAAAACATCAAGAAGATACTAAGGAAGATGATAGAAAAGCATAAGCAGTGGCATGAGAAGTTATCATTCGCCTTATTGGGATACCGCACCACAGTTCGCACATCAACCGGGGCAACTCCTTACATGTTGGTTTATGGAACAAAGGCAGTCATTCCCGCCGAAGTAGAGATTCCCTCCTTGAGGATTATACAAGAAGCAGAATTTGATGGTGCAGAATGGGTAAAAAGCCGCTACGAGCAACTAGCTCTAATAGATGGGAAGAGAATGAATGCAGTTTGCCATGGTCAATTGTATCAGAACAGAATGTCCAGAGCTTTCAACAAAAGAGTCAAGCCAAGACAATTTACACCAGGACAGCTGGTATTGAAGAAAATCTTTCCGCACCAGGATGAAGCCAAAGGAAAATTCTCTCCCAACTGGCAGGGTCCATACATGGTTCACCGGGTTCTAACAGGAGGAGCCCTCATACTTGCAGAAATGGACGGGGAAGTTTGGCCAAAGCCGATCAATTCAGATGCAGTCAAGCGATACTATGTGTAGCACTTATGATTTTCTCTATGATGTAATTTGAACTACGTCTGACCTGATTCCCGTTTAAGAGGGGATACGTAGGCAGCCTTATGGGTTCGGTCACAATTCAATAAAATCTTCATTTTCCCCCGATATTGGAAACTGGGGCAGAATTTTGAGGAGGACCCTCAAAATTCCGAAGTTGATTTTCAGCCGGTCATCGCGCGCAGCCGTCGGAAGCAATAGACCAGTAAACTGGGGTAGAATTTTGAGGAGGACCCTCAAAATTCCGAAAAGGGAGGTTGCAATGTCCTGAACCGCGTCGCAGTCGTCGGTTCATCTAAAAGAAAATTATTTTAAAATTGTGTAGTTACATCATATTCTTTACTAAATCATGCATAGCTACTTTCAGAATTGCTTTGTTTAGCGACGCTACCCCCAATGAAAGCAAGAGCCGAATAGGACAAGCGAAGTCCACGGGAGGACGAACTAACCTTCCCCCTTTACAAAACTCACGATTTTTCTTTGAATGCAGGCACCCCAAGACATAAAATCATCAGATACGATTAAATACTCATACTTTTGCAGGAATACAACTCTCAGAATCATCACTTACTTACAAGCGCTATTCGCACATGACATCCCCAGCCCACAACGACGCAATCAGCTATCAGCTAAGAGCTTTTGTTACTATTCATCTTTTACCTCTGCATTGCATAAGGCTACCTTTCTGCCTTCCGAGACTAAGCTCTGTCTCTATCTGCATTTTTGCACTGCATAAGGCTACCTTTCTACCTTCCGAGACTAAGCATTGTCTCCATCTGCATTTTTTGCACTGCATAAGGCTACCTTTCTGCCTTCCGAGACTAAGCTCTGTCTCTATCTGCATTTTTTGCACTGCATAAGGCTACCTTTCTGCATTCCGAGACTAAGCATTGTCTCCATCTGCATTTTGCATTGCATAAGGCTACCATTCTGCCTTCTGAGACTAAGCATTGTCTCCATCTGCATTCTTCTGCATTGCATAAGGCCACCATTCTGCCTTCCGAGGTTAAGCTCTACCTCCATCCGCATGGCCGAAAGATCGCCAAACCGTTATTTAAATCTTGCATGGCTGAAAAATCGCCAACTTTATTAAATCTCACATCGGCTGAAATAACGCCACATTTACTTAGATTCCGCATCGGCTGAAATATTGCCGCTTCATTTAAGTCATGCATGGGCTAAAAGATCACCAAATTGTCCAAAGGCGTCATTGTTCAGAGGCACCATTTTTCATAGCCCGAGAACGCCATGCCATGGCCTGAGGACCCCCTTCTTTATCTTTTGCATATCATTATTCGAAGGCATCATGGTTCGGAGGCATCATCCTCATAGACCGAGAACATCATTTCATAGCCTGCGAATCCTTTATTATACGCTTCATGGCCCAGGACGTCATAGTTTGAGGACGTCATCCTAACCGTCCAAAGACAGCATTCATGGTCCAACGGGAACTTGCATCACGTTTAAATTTGCGCACAACTTATGATTGCATTGCTCACTTGCATGTACACCAGCCAGCTACGGCCGTCACAGCAGGAGCGATCCCGCTCCGGTTCCCGCAGCCTATCAATCCCTGACCATCCTTCCCAACCTGAATATCGCGTCCGTCTTTTAAAATCTCCATCGGCACGTTCCGCCGACGGATTCCCGAACTACATATGGCCTGATTCCTGTAAGACCAGGGATATGTAGGCAGCTCAGGAACTAGAGCTCGATCAAAATTCTTCAAATCGTTTCATTCAGTCAAAATTGGCCATCATATCTTTACCCGACAACTCTTTCATCCTTCTCGGGTAAAGAGGGGCAGCTGTTGATACCCAATTTTCCCCATGTATTTTTATATACTCAAAATAGTCTCAAAATAGCATGTACATGCATATATAAGCATGCCCAAGAATTTTGGTATTTT
>NW_017678530.1:10206-21291 GCF_001879085.1 Nicotiana attenuata
GGAGAAGAAGCAAGAGAGGCAAGGAGGCAACTTGGAAAAACAATTTTTATTCTCCCTATTTTATTCTTCTATCAATGACTATGAATTCTTTTGTAGTTTTTATCGTTGTCATGAATAGCTAAATACTTTAATCTAAGGTTTTGGTGAAACCCGTTGGGGATGACTTGGTTGTTAAATTAATATAGTTGTGAATTGGTTTTAATCTCTATTTGTTCATCTATGTTTTGATTGTGGTTAATTGAAAGGGCCCTCAATTATCCGTCCCTATTTAGTATGTATCTGCTTGAGAGAGAATGCATATTTATGTAGCTGTTTGAACAACATCACTCCCGGAGTATAGACGAGAGTCATAACCGAGGGTTTAGAGGTTGGTTTAGAGATAACGATACCTCGGGTGCAATCTAAGTGAATTGTATTGAGAATCTAGCTAGCGTAGCTTGAGATAGTGCGTCTAGTAAACTATCATAATTGCTTGAGAAAGATTTATGGTAGATGGAGAGTTCATGATTGATAGAGATAACTAAGTCAGAGTTACAAGACATATACAACTAAGGAAATCAACAACGGGGGAAACCATTACCTTAGACCTTATTCCAATTGTTTACACATCAAGCATAGTTAATTTTCAACTATTTATTTGTTTCCAGTTTTACTTGTAGAAAGATCATCAACTGTTAATTGCAAAATTTTGGGAAATTGATTATGTGAATTTGGTAAGTCCGACAAAAGTAATTGGTAGGTTAATTCCCTATGGTTCGACTCTGGGCAGAATTACTCAGATTATATTGGCAACGTCTGTGTGTCTTTTTATAAGGCATAGTTTGGCGTTATCAAAATTTTGGCGCCGTTGCCGGGAAATTAACGGTGTTATCAATTACAATTGAAAGAAGTACAAAAATTCTTAGTGTACTCAGTTTTCTTTATACCCAATCTATTCATTGAAATTCTAACGTTTGAACTCTTGTGGAAATCAGGTGTATGCCTAGAAGTTCTTCGAGGACTGGAGAACTGCTAGAAGGACTCTCATACCCCGAGAAAACATTCAGGGCATTGAACCGTGCCAACAAGAGACTTCAACAATCCCAACAATCACACCAGCTCGAATTTGACATAGGTGACGCAGACGTCATTGGAAACGTTGGGGATCCGCCAGCAAACCCCAACGTAAGAGTAGTGGCACCTCTTGTGCCCGAAGCTGCACTTTATGACTGGGCACAACCCACAGCTGATAACTTGGCCACTGCCATAGTTGTGCCCGCAATTCAAGCGGAGACCTTCCAGATAACCAACAACATGCTGCATCTACTGCAGAATAAAGGATTGTTCTCCGGATCGCACATTGAAGACCCTCATCAGCACCTGAAAAATTTTTTGTCAATTTGTATGACTCAAAGGCAGCCAAATGTGACCCCGGAAGCTATCAAGCTGCTACTGTTCCCATTCTCTGTGACCCGGGAAGCTCAGACTTGGTTAAATTCGCTCCCTATCAATTCCATTGCCACCTGGGAGGAATTAGTCAAGCAGTTCCTGAACAAGTTCTATCCGCCAAATAAGACTGCAAGACAGATTGATGAAATATTGCAGTTTAAGCAGCAGCCGACTGAGTCCTTGCAAGAAACTTGGGAAAGATTTAAAGGGATGCTAGTGAAGTGTCCTCACCATGGCATTCCAGATCAGATGCTTGGCCAGAGATTCTACATGGGCTAGCTGACCATTTGAAAGCAAATGTGGATGCTTCAGCTGGAGGTGCATTATTGAGTAAGACATTCACCGAGTGCAAAATCCTTCTTGACAAGATGTCACAAAATTCGAGGTGGATGACTAGAGCTACAACACTGGCACCCATAGTGCATTCAGTTCCTCTTGACCCAAACAATTCACATACAGAGAATATGGCCACACTCATGACCCAGATGAGCATACTGACGAAGAAGATTGATGAGATGGGCACAAAACAGGTGCACATTGTTGATACAGCAAATGGAGGACTGTGTACGCCTTGTATTAATCAGTCCAATGTGTGCTCATGGAGCGGAGAAGGCGAAAATCAAGAGGCAAGGGAAGATATGAATTATGTCAACAACTATGGGGGTCAGAGGCAAGGAGCACAGCAATGGAGACCGCAGCAAAATCAGCAGTACAGGCCTAACACTCAATAGCCTGGGGGTATGCACCCTCAAAACCAACTGGTGCCAGTACCATATCAGAGACCACAGGGCTATCAACAGCAAAATCAACAACAATTAACATATAAACCACCTCCTCAGCAGCAAGATAACAACATGATGGAAATCAGGGGTATGCTTCAGCAACTCATTGGGACAAATAACAAAGTGCGGGAAAAGTTGTCAGTGCATGACTCAGCCATAAAGAACATTGAAACGCAACTGGGGCAGTTGTCCATGGCTCTAAACAACCGCCCTCAAGGAACTTTGCCTGCAGACACAAACATAAACCCCAAGGAACAAAACCCGAATCACCTGATGGAAGTAAGTCTCACGAATGGAAGAGATTTAGACAGAGAACAGGAGATTATACAAGTCAGTAAGGAAAATACGACAGTCACTCCAGCGCCATTAGAGGTGGAGGAACCAATAGAGCTTACTGAGGTGGTGGTTGAGCAGAGTCAGGAGGAAAAAGGCAAAGAAAAGATGAATGAGCAAGCTGCAGAACAGGTGGCACCTCTTGTGCCAGAAAATTCCAACAGAGAGAAGCCAGCAAGCAATGCACAAAGGGCGATACCTGCACCTTTACCTCAGAGACTGGTAAAACAAAAGAAGACAGACCAATACAAGAAATTCATGGATATGTTGCGTCAAATTCAATTGAATATTCCTTTGATGGATGCTCTGAGGGAGATGCCCGGCTATGCTAAGATGATGAAGGATCTAATGTCACGGAAGTTTGATTTTCAGGATCTGTCCACTGTGACTTTGACTCAGACCTACAGCGCAGTAGTAACAAGACCGATGGCTCAAAAGATGTCTGATCCAGGTAGCTTCACCATCCCATGCACAATTGGGAGTTATTCCTTTGCAAAGGCATTATGTGATTTGGGAGCCAGCATAAATCTGATGCCGCTGGCAGTGTACACCAAGTTGGGCATTGGCAGAGCTAGACCGACCTCAATGTTGCTACAGCTGGCTGACCGCACGGTTAAAAGGCCAACAGGTATTCTTGATGATGTATTGGTACAAGTGGGGAAGTTCGTGTTCCCTGCAGACTTTGTTATTCTGGATTGTCAGGTAGATGAGGAGATACCTCTCATTTTGGGTAGACCATTTTTGGCCACTGGAAGAGCATTGATTGATTGTAAAACTGGGGAATTAAAAATGAGACTGAATGATGAAGAAGTCATATTCAATGTTCAGCAATCTATGAGGAGACCCAGTGAATATGCTAATTGCTCTCTAGTGGAGGCAGTAGATGTGATCCTGCAAGAGGACGACGCGACCCTGACTGTGAATGATCCATTGGATGCATGTCTGAAAAATCTAGAAGAGATGGATGGTGAAGGGTTAGCTGAATGGGTCATGGCACTTGAAGGCCGAGGATTCTGGACAAGGGAACCTCAATTTGAGTCCCTTGAATTAGAGAAAAGGGCTACACCTCCAGCAAAGCCATCAATAGAAGAACCACCCAAACTGGAGCTAAAGCCACTCCCAAATCACCTCAGGTATGTGTTCTTGGGCCCTGATTCAACCTTGCCTGTTATTATATCATCCGGTTTGCTAGATGTGCAGGTAGAACGGCTCTTACAGGTACTGCAAGAAAACAAGACTGCCATTGGCTGGACCATGGCAGACATAAAGGGTATCAGCCTAGCCTTCTGTATGCATAAGATTCTCCTGGAAGATGGGCACAAACCTTCCAAGGAACATCAGCGTAAGCTGAACCCAAACATGAAAGAGGTTGTAATGAAGGAAGTGATAAAATGGCTAGATGCAGGAATCATCTTCCCCATCTCTGATAGTAATTGGGTCAGCCCTGTCCAATGTGTGCCTAAAAAGGGGGGAATGACTGTTGTGCAAAATGAAAACAATGAGTTGATCTCAACTCGTACAGTCACAGGGTGACGGATTTGCATGGATTACCGAAAATTGAACACCGCCACCCGAAAGGACCACTTTCCCTTGCCTTTCATT
The DNA here is from genome assembly GCF_001879085.1 of Nicotiana attenuata. Taxonomy (NCBI): domain Eukaryota; kingdom Viridiplantae; phylum Streptophyta; class Magnoliopsida; order Solanales; family Solanaceae; genus Nicotiana; species Nicotiana attenuata. The sequence goes on from NW_017678530.1 coordinate 14,352, forward strand.
GACCAAATGTTGGACAGGCTGGCCGAGAGATCACATTTTTGTTTCTTAGATGGATAATCGGGGTACAATCAGATATCAATAGCCCCCGAGGATAGAGAGAAAACATCCTTCACCTGTCCGTATGGCATCTTTGCCTTTCGGAGAATGCCTTTTGGGCTTTGTAATGCACCAGTGACTTTTCAACGGTGCATGTTAGCCATCTTCACAGATATGGTGGAGGATATTATGGAAGTCTTTATGGATGATTTTTCCGTGGTGGGAGATTCATTCGAAGACTGTCTTCACAACTTAAGCAGAGTTCTCAAAAGATGTGTGGAGAAAAACTTAGTGCTAAACTGGGAGAAGTGCTATTTTATGGTACAAGAAGGGATAGTCCTGGGACATCGAGTGTCCAGAAAAGGAATTGAGGTCGACCATGCTAAGGTTAACGTGATTGAAAAGCTACCACCGCCCACTTCAGTCAAGGCAGTGAGAAGCTTTCTTGGGCACGCCGGGTTCTACCGGCGTTTCATAAAAGATTTTTCCAAAATTGCTAACCCACTATGCAAACTCCTTGAAAAGGATCAGCCCTTTGTGTTTTCTAATGATTGCAGGTTGACATTTGAGGAACTGAAGAAAAGGTTGGTAACTGCACCCATCATTGTTGCCCCCAACTGGGAGCAACCATTTGAGCTCATGTGTGATGCAAACGACTATGCTATAGGAGCAGTCTTGGGGCAGCGAAAAGATAAGCTGATGCACCCAATTTACTATGCAAGCAGAACGCTAAGCGGTGCACAGCTCAACTACACTGTAACGGAGAAGGAGATGTTAGCGGTGGTGTTTGCTTTTGACAAGTTCCGATCATATCTGATTGGTTCCAAGGTAATTGTATACACTGACCATGCAGCTCTCAGGTACCTAATTGAGAAGAAGGAGTCTAAGCCGCGCCTAATTCGTTGGGTGCTGCTGTTGCAAGAATTCGACCTCGAAATTCGTAACCGTAAGGGCACAGAAAATCAAGTCGCTGATCATCTATCACGACTTAAAGGAGCTGAAAAATCAGTCGAGGTCGAAGAGATTCTAGAAACCTTTCCAGATGAGCAGCTGCTCGCAGCTACTCTGGAAGATGCGCCATGGTATGCAGATTTTGCAAACTACCTGGCCTGCGGTATAGTTCCCTACGACGTTTCATCTGTCCAAAAGAAAAAGTTTTATTGTGATTGCCGCATATATTATTGGGACGAGCCTTATTTGTTTAGAATATGTGTTGATAATATTATCCGGAGGTGTGTCCCCGAGATAGAACAATCTTCTGTTTTGCAGGCTTGTCACGCATCAGCATATGGAGGACATTTTGGAGGGGTCAGGACAGCTGCGAAAGTGCTAGAGGCCGGATTCTTTTGGCCAACTGTGTTTAGAGATGCACACCTCTGGGTCAAGGGCTGCAATGAATGCCAGCGGACCGGGAACATTTCCCGTCGCCATGAGATGCCAATGAACCCGATTCAAGAGGTAGAGGTGTTTGATGTTTGGGGGATTGACTTTATGGGTCCGTTTGTCAGCTCATTTGGCAATAAGTACATCCTTGTTGCTGTGGACTACGTGTCTAAATGGGTAGAGGCTGCAGCGTTGCCCACTAATGATGCAAGAGTGGTGGTAGGATTTCTGAAAAAGAACATATTCACCAGGTTTGGGACACCAAGAGCGATCATCAGTGACGGGGGCACTCACTTTTGTAATAGAGCCTTCGAGAAACTACTTGCTAATACAATGTACGCCACAAGGTGGCCACCCCTTACCATCCGCAAACCGGTGGGCAGGTTGAAGTGTCCAACAAGTAGATAAAAAGTGTACTAACCAAGACGGCGAATGCCACACGAACTGATTGGGCAAAGAAGCTTGATGACGCACTCTGGGCCTATAGAACTGCGTTCAAAACACCAATAGGTATGTCACCATACAAGTTGGTATTTGGGGAGGCCTGTCACCTGCCTGTCGAGCTAGAACATCGAGCTTGGTGGGCACTAAAGCAATTGAACATGGATCCTCACGCAGCTGGACAAAATCGACTGACAGAGTTGCATGAGCTGGAAGAATTTAGATATCAAGCCTTTGAAAGCATGAGGCTCTACAAGGAAAGAATGAAGAAGCTGCATGACAAGCACATTATGGACAGACATTTCAAACCCGGTGACAAGGTATTATTGTATAATTCAAGGTTGAGATTGTTTCCGGGTAAGTTAAAGTCCAGATGGTCAGGACCATTCAGAGCGGTTCAAATGTTCGCAAGTGGAGCTGTAGAGATCGAATCAGAAGATGGGACAAACAAGTTTACAGTAAATGGGCAAAGGTTGAAACATTACCTTGGAATAGCTGAAGAAAAAGGGGAGACAGTGGTGATCAATTTGAAAGAACCCCAGTAAACGAATGAGGAGTGATGCTCAATTACTTGCGTCGTGCCGCGACGTTAAATCAGGCGCTGCGTGGGAGGCAACCCACGAATGTGTTGTAAGTGTAGTAGATAACTTCATGTAAAAAAAAAACATGCCTGGAACACCCACTAGCGCGGTCGCACTAAACTAGCGCGCAGCCCGCGCTAATGGGGTTTTATTCTGCCTCAGATGTTACCCACTAGCGCGGCCGCGCTAAGCTAGCGCGCAGCCCGCGCTAATGGGGTTTCATTATGCCTCGTGTTTATTGAACTAGCGTGGCCGCGCTAAGCCAGCGCGCAGCCCACGCTAGTCCAGGTAAGTTCCGCGTAATATATTTTTTTTATCTTTTTATTTTATTTTCTTTTACCCCTTCTCATCAAATTAACCCAAACACCCGCCCTACCCTCCTAAATTCCCAAATTCCCTACTTCTAGATTAACCCTAACCCTTCTTCTTCCTTTCTTCCTCTTCCTCTTCTTCCCCCATTCCTTTTCATCCATAGCCAACTATTTCCAGCACCAACTATGTGGTTCTTCCCTCAACTTTTTAGTCATTTTTTTATTTGTTTGTTTTCGTTTTTTTTTACCTTGTATCGTAGAAGATTGTTTTGTTGTAGAGTAGAAACAAATGGCAATAGTAGGTTGGGCTGAGCAATTAAAAACATTGGAATTGTGGTTGGGTAGTGTGCTTATTGAATTATTGTGGTAGTCTTCCTTGTGTTGGTGGAGAGTTAGAGCTTAAATTAACCATTGGCCACAATGTGTTTGTTAAAATGCCTCTTAGGAGGAAGTGTTGTGACCATTCTATGGTGAAGTCTGAGTAGCCAGGTTTTGGTCACCCGATTGAATAGACCTGACAATGGACTATTTGCAGGTACCATGGCTCCTCGCAAACGCCAAGCAACAGGTTCCTCCTCCAGCCGCCTGGCTATAGCCAACACTGGGGGAAGGCCTGGAAAATCGGTTGATACAAGGCCCTTCAATAGTCAAAAGGTCGTGTCTGCCAAGGCACAGGACAGGTTTAACAAAAAAGAGGCCAAAACAATTGTGCCGGAACAGGCCATGGATCCCAATGCACTGGGGACTACCTGCCCAAATATACCATTTGAGTTGAGGCGTAGGCACCTTGACATATTCTTTGAAGAGCCGATCACCGCTAATGTTATGCTTGCTAGGGAGTTCTATGCGAATCTCCCCGAACATGAGGACTACACGGTCAAAGTGCGCAAGAGACCGGTCAATGCTTCTTTAGAGACCATCCGGACTCTATACAAGCTTCCTCCACTACCTCAGGGGTACGTGGATGCATACCAAACATACAGTGGAAAACATACTTCTTGGTCCACATTCACCGACACTATCTGTCAGCCGGGAGCCACTCTTCAGTGGTACAAATATGGGAATAAGTTCCACTCCTCAGCCCTCAAGTTTGAGGCCAAATGCTGGTTGTACTTTATCAATAGCCGACTCCTACCCTCAAAGAACCTGTCATAAGTGAATATCCCTCGAGGGTGCCTCATTTCGTGCTTCATGAATAATGCTCCATTTGATGTGGCCAGGGTCATACACGATGAAATGTTCCAGCGGGTTCGGGTTCAAAGATATGGGTTATACTACCCGTCTCTGGTCACCCGGTTGTGCCTTCAAGCCAATGTGCCGAGTAACCTTGCTTTAGATGGCCGAGTTCCTGTGGTCCATCCTTTCACAGCTGAGAGGGTCACTACGGGCAAGGAAGTGGTAGCCGCTGAGGAATTGATTAGCCATGATTCTAATGATAGTGATGACGCGGAGGAGGAGGAACAACAACAGGTAGCTGATGCTGAGGAGATTGTAGGTGATGAGCAGCCAGCTCAACCACATGCTGATGATGCTGCAGGCCCGTCTAGGGCCAGTCGGGGACAGCGGTTAGACCGCATGGAGCAGGAGGTTGCTGAAATACGGACCTCAGTATCTGACCTGGGGACACGTGTTGATGAGATGGCCACCCAGCAGAAGAAATCAGAAAAACGCATCCTGGGTTGGCTCCGTGCATTGGGTAGGGCGTGCAATGTCGACGCCGGCTCTGTCTCCGACCAGGATTGAGCAGTCAGGGAAGTTCCCTTTCCCTTCTTTTGATTTACTTGGCCATGAGGACATGTCCTCAATTTAAGTGTGGGGTGGGGATAGGGATACTTCATTGTATGTTTGTAATTGTAACAATTAACTGTTTTCTTTGGTTGTTTTGTCTTGCTTTGATTGTGTTGGTGTTAGAACAATAGTCATTAGGTAAGTGAAAATAGTAAATGACTTGTCCCGACGACGGATCTCTTTCGACGGGGTTCTTGAGGGACTAAGTCGAAGAAAAAAAATGGAATATAGAGACTCTTCCTGATGACGGATCCTTTAGACAATTTTCTTGAGGGAAGTTAGTCTAGAGAAAATACAAAAAGATTTTTTATTTTATTTTTAGGTAGTGTAACAACTCCCCCCTTGGTTTTTCTTTGGGCCACAGTTCTTTTCCAAGGGTTTATCTTGAACCGGGTATAGGTAGTTTTTGTTTTTGTTTTAGGTTAGGATTAATGGGCTACGAGCTAAAAATCGAAGAAAAAAAAACCCTTAGCGTTTCTACACCTGAACACGATAGACACTAGAGTGTAACGCTTAGCTTCAAGGGTTGAATCTTGTTTAAGTGCCTTAAAAGTTGTATGTTTGTATCTAACTTGAACACTCAAAAGAGAATGTCTTGATAAACTAATCCGGAGTGAGTCATGTTCCAAGTGTGTGTGAGTGTTACTGTATTCCATGCTTTACATTTGATGCCTAGAACTTGCCCTGTGTGTTTGCGAAACGAAATAGTAGCTTCATTCAGTTTTAGAAGTGATATAGGCATTTCTTTGTTGAGCCAGACATATAAAGTAAACCCACCTGAATGCATTACATCTTAGTTAACCCCGTTGAGCCTATAAGCCTGTTTCTTTGGTAACCACATTGTGAACCTTACCCAATTGTTTGAATAGCCTGCTGTTTGAACCAATTTCTCCTCTCACTAAGCACTAGAATAGTATTGAAATATGCAAAAGCAAAAGTGTGGGGTGGTGGTTTGGTGTTTGAAGTGGAACCATGGAAATAGAGAAAAGGTGCAGAATGTTGAAGCATAAAAAGAGAAGCACCACTGGAAAAAAATATTATATAGTGATTGATAAGTGGTAGCTTGTACAAATTGCACCTAATGTATGGGGATGTTAAATAAGTGTGGTGGAATGTTGGCTGACAAAATGATGATCTCGAAGTTTAATGTAATTGTATTAAAAGTGCATAGGGAGGTTAGTCACTATATCCAAATATATCCTACCCGTCCCTTAGCCTAAATTACAACCAAATAAAGACCTATTGATCTTAGATTGAGTGAGACTCGATTAGTAGAGTACTACACTACGGGCAAGCCTATGGTGCGTCTTTGTGGCATGTGAATGTTCTTTTTGAGAGCGAGCGAATTTTTTCTATCTTAGTTCCTAATTGTCCTAAATATAACTGTATATGGAACTACTCTCTTGTGTGATGTGAGGGAATATGATTCACAACGGAAAGGTAAGTCTTGCCTCTTGTATAGAGTGGGTTGAGTAAGTGTGAATGTGCATGGTACGACAGATTTGATTCTTGAGGAAAGGTTGCTCGCTACTAGTTGCAAATCTTGTAAAATGTTCATGGTGTGAGTCGTTAAGGGAAAAGCTTAGAAAAGAAACCTTGTAGGATGTAGTGGATTGCTCGAGGACTAGCAATGATTAAGTGTGGGGTGTTGATAATAGGCTAAATTGTATAGTTTGGCCTACGTTCGGGCTCTAACTTAAGGATGCTTTATTATTGTAAGTGTACAAATAATGCAAAAAATTGGCTCTAATGATGAATTTGGTGTTTCACAGGAGTGCAATAATCAAATGAGGACTTATGATGATGATCCGGACAAAATTTGGAATTAATGGACGAAAAAAAGGAGCAAAGCTCGTGGGCAGTGGAAAACCCCACTAGCGCGGGCATTAGCGCAGCCTTAGTGCGCCCGCGCTAGTCCAGCAGTCCAAAACAGAAGGAAACCCAACTAGCGCGGGCAGTAGCGCGGCCTTAGCGCGCCCGCGCTAGTCCAGTGGCGGAAACGAAGTTTTAATAGGATCGGTTCAAAATGATTAAAAACTCAAACAAATCAAGTTATGAGTTTCAAGCTTCAAGGTCCTTCAATGGTGGATTTGAATTTTTGTACAATAAATCTCCAAAAACCAGTTTGGGTGAAGAGAAAGAAGAAGGTATTAGTGAGAAACAAGTGTAAATTGCCATTGATGATGAACCCCAAAATACGACAATAAGAGAAGATTAGTAGTTTTTGGTCACATATGTGTGCTTTTTACAGAGATGATACGAGATTAGTAGTTTTTGCTTCAAATGAAAAAAGAGCAGAGTGGAGTAAGAGTTGGAGAAGTAGTTGAGCAGGAGGACAAGCTGCACGTGATTCCAATTATTACTCCCTCATATTATTGGGAAATAACCGGGTAAATAGTT
>NW_017678531.1:0-4000 GCF_001879085.1 Nicotiana attenuata
TTAACGCTGACGTGGCAGAGTGTGTGTATTTCACTCTCCCAAAGGAGAGTGAGAAGACAAGTAAAAACAGTTTTTCTAGTATTTATTTTTAATTCTTTTTTTACCATTTTTTTCTTACTTTTTTTTCCTTTCCTTTTTCTTTGTCATTTTTCTTTTACTTTTTTTTCGTTTCTTCTCTAATTCCGACAGATATTCATTCACCGGCGACTTTGTCTAACCGTTTTTCTTCCATTTTTTCTTTTCACACACAAATTAAACTCTCAAAAAGATCTATTCATAAGCAAAGCAAAATACACTCAGATTTGGGGGAAAAAATTCATCATCGAAAAACCTTCCCACGCCGGAAAAAAATGATGTATTGAAATTTTAACTGAAAAAAGTTTTCTCAGCTTATATTCGTTTTTATTTCTTTTGCTCTTCCTCCCATACATAAATTACACTTTCAAGAAAAATTTATATATATATTAAACAAAACACACTTAGATCGGCATAAAAATCTGTCGCCGGAAAAAAAAATTCGCCGAAAAAAATGGTGTTTGTGAAATTCCGACGACCATCATTTACTGCCGCCGGTGACCAAAACAAAAAAGAAAGAGAATGAAATAACCAAAAAAAATGAGAATAATAAGAAATAAGAAAAAAGGATGAGAAAAAGAAGAAAGAATAAAAAAGTACTAAAAATACATGTGCAGGCACGTGTAGCTCACCACTTGCCAAGAGTTTGGTTGTCAGCGTTAAGGGTGCAAATAATTACATTTAAAATAAGTTTAGGGGGGTAATAGAATTCCCGCAAAGAAAAAGTGTGTAATTGGGAATCCGGGTATAGGTCAGGGGGGTACTTATGCATTTTCCCAAACTTTAAATATATAATAGGTGATTACAATTTTATCCTAACTTAATCTAAATTTTCAAGGGCATAAAAGTTGGTCAACATTTCAGGGATATTTTTGTCATTCAATATTTAGCGTGTAATATTCGTGCTCTTATAATAACTAGATTTAGTGTACGTGCGTTGAACGTGTATTATGTGTTATGCACAAAAGAATATATTTTAATTAGATAAATTAAGAATGAATTAAGTACAATAGTAATTGATGATATGGTGAACTGCTTAAAATAGTGTATATTAAATTGAATAAGAACGAATTAAGTGTAATAGCAAATAACCATACTTGTATTAAAAGTTATCATATTGAAGAAATAGTTGTATTCAACACGTGGACAATAAATTGAGTGTTAAAATGAAGCTTGGATGTGGTGTTGTTGATGGATTCATTAGGCAAATTGTTGCTTACCCTCTTGATATCACCCATCGAACAAATGCAGAAGTACACCATGAAGAACGCTGCTTCAGTTTTTACTGGTAAGAGGAAGGCACCTCTAAAGTATAATGGTATTATCGATGCATTCAACAAAACAGTTCGGAATCTGTAAATCTGATGGTTAAAACTAATATAAAAATACATGAAATAAAATATTGATATAAAGATATAATTACCTCTTCATAAACTAATGTCGGGTGCCTTGATTTTTTTTTTTTTGGTTGAATTCTTTTACTATTCCACTCCCAATCACTAAGACTCGTATTACCCAACATGGATCATATACTCTTAGACTACTATTAATTGGAACACATTGGTCTACCAATTCTTTTTCAGTGATCATTGCAAGTGTACCTAAAATAAAGCATGCATAAGAGTTTTATAAGTTATCAAAGTGAATAATTCTATAATTGATTAATTTTATAATATAAGGAAGATTATTTGCCTAAACAGATGTAATTGTTCAAATATGAGTGATTCAAGCATGTAAATTGCAAATAACACAATTGTAAATCATGTAATATTAATATTACACTCAATTAAAGGAAATCATCTAATTTTTAATTCATTTTCTTAAAACAAGCAACTTGAGCTGGGATAGCAATAAGTATCATCAATAATGAAACCAAAGGAATAAAACAATATTAAGTAAGGAAGATTATTTGCCTAAACAGATGTAATTGTTGAAATATGAGTGATTCAAGCATGTAAATTGCAAATAACACAATTGTAAATCATGTAATATTAATATTAACACTCAATTAAAGGAAATCATCTAATTTTTAATTCATTTTCTTAAAACAAGCAACTTGAGCTGGGATAGCAATAAGTATCAAGGAATAAAACAATATTAAGTAATAAGACTTAGATCGAATGTCTAACCGATTTTTCGTAATGAATTGCAATTGTTCAATAACCTGTATTATATTTATAAATTACATGTGATGTTAGCCAAGTCCAAAACATAAAACAAAAAATTATATAATAAAAATTCTCGATGCAACACTAAAAACTGGTAATACTTGCAAAATACAAAGTAGCAAAAGATGTTGATATTAGTAAAAGAAACAAAATCTGAAATTACGGTGTTGGAATTGAGCGAAGTTTGACGATTAAATTGTGACATTGTAGCACCTTTTCTAGAAAAATTTTGGTACATAATTTGACACATGAAAGGATTTATATAAAGTAAATTTTTGTGTAGGTCAAACAGATAAAAAAAATTTACTAAATAAAAAAACTTCTACCAAAATGGAAGTCACAAGTGCTCGTGGAGAATCTAATGCTACAAAATTTCCTAAATTATACAATTTATTAACAAATAAAGTCATTTAATAAGAGTTGAACAAAGTAGTAAAAGAGGAAAAAAATTTTATTAACTCTTCTAGTGTAAAAAAAATTTACCGGCAAAATTTCAATAACATAAGAAGTCACTTACCAATCCAAAGAGTAAAGAGAATTTAACCAAGTCCAATAGAAGAAAATCTGTCATATAGAAGTCAGTTTTAAATTTTTAGTTCTGCAGAAAATTAATTATTAATTATAATTTTATCTGACATGTATTTGTTATGAAATAGCAAGTATTACGTTGGCTGTCTGCCTACCATAACCGTCCTCCTTTATGCTACCTTGGGATCGGTAATGTAAGTGAGCTCACACAAGCGGAGTTGGAATTAAGACGTAGTTGTTGTTGTTGAAAGCATTCATGAAGGGTTAAAAAATTAATGTCAACTCGTAATAGAATTTCGTAGTTTTATAATAGTTTTTATATATATATATTATAATTGTCTATCAATTTTTTTAGTGCAAATGTATGGTCCTTAAATTATATTTCATTTAAATTATGGTAGAATTTTAGTTTAATTTTAAGATCTAAATATTAGAAAATTTAAATATTAATATTAAATTTTTAACATAGATTTACTTGTTGAAGGAATAATTTAGCTTTTTAAATGTATAAAAGTGGATATGTCAATCAACTTCAACTATATGGGCAATTAACTTCACGTAAATTACTCCGTAACTTTTTAGGTTGTTAGGTACCTTAAATATTTTTAATTTTTATTTGATTTATTCTAAAACCTTAATAGTTATTTTTTACTTTCAGAATATTTATTTTTTAAAATTGACAAATAATATATACCCAAATTGATAGATTCAAAGATATTCTAATTTCTATGTGTCCAAAGCCAAATAAAATTCCCGTCGATTTCCAATAAATAAAATTGTTGGCATTGTTTGTATTTTTAAGTTTAATTGTTCAGGTTTGTTTGTGTCTTGAGCAATATAGTCATATTTATAAAATAAAATATATGACTATAATCTACGTGAGGGGGTTAACTTTTAAAAGTTAAAGATCACCTTTTTTGTATGGAAGAAACATATTCATAAAGATAATGATACGCTAATAGTTAGTTTACCTAAATTGGATTAAGTAATGTACTTATATAAGTTATATATATTTTTAAGACTTTAAATTCCTAAAATATTAGGAATTTTTATATAGTCCAAATAAGTAAAAACTTTATTTCAAAGTCCTAAATTAATATTAGGAAAATGAGTAAATGACGATTTTGTCTAATGAGAAATCAAATTTTAAAGGGTAGAAAAGACGAATGACATTTCGCTAAGAGTGTTCGTGCTTTTAATATAGTGTATATATATATATATATATATAT
>NW_017678531.1:6438-7531 GCF_001879085.1 Nicotiana attenuata
GTGATTTCTAACTGATTTTATATACTCCTTAACATCCTTAAACATAATTTTAACTTCAAAACAAAGATTTTAATGGGGGAATTTGGGAATTTAGGGTAGAACTAGGGTTCCTAAATTTGGGGGTGTTGGACCTCAATTTAAGGTCCGATTCCAAAATAACTTACATACTTGAGTTCATGGGGGAATGGGTAATCGGGTTTTGGTTCGAACCTCGGGTTTTGACCACGTGGACTAGGGGGCGTTTCGGGAAATTTTGAGTAGAACTTTGGGAAATTCACTTTTCATGCATTCAAATTTATTAGATTAGCCTTTGTTGATACACTCAAGTAATTTGTGACTAGATTCGAGCGGTTTGGTGGTGAATTCAAAGGGTAAAGCTATACTAGAGGATTGAGTTGAGTTTGGAGCATTTGAGGTAAGTGTTTGATCTAACTTTGGCTTGAAGGAATAGGATTAGAGTGTTATTATTTGCTAATTGCTAAATAATCGAGTACGGTGTATAGGCATGGTGACGAGTATCTATACACCGGTGTCTAGCATGACCGTGGGTCCTTGTATGTACTTATCCTGGTATTGTTATGACTCTTCCATGTTAATTGATGAATTCTATGCAATGTGAAGGGTATGAGGACTAATTATGAATTGTAAATTCCTTGGAGCGTTGGCTCGAACGATAATAAGACTATTGAGTAAGAAATGAAAGAAATATAAAGTGATGTGATTAATCCCTTGTCAGGATGGTTTGAGTATATTGATTATCTCCCTTGCCGGGATGGTTTGAGTATATTCATTATTTCCCTAGCCGGGATGTGAAAGTATTGTTGTTGCTCCCTCGCCGGGAGTTAGCTGCTAATTCTGTAATTCCCTTGCCGGGACAGTTCTCATTATTTGTTTTTCCCCTCGCCCCGTTGGGTTGTGATTACTGTTTGGGTGAGGAAGAGTGATAATGCACGAAGGGTCATTCCGTGCCATGTTTTGATTATATTTGCACGAAGGGTCATTCCGTGCCATGTTTTGATTATATTTGCACGAAGGGTCATTCCGTGCCATGTTTTGATTATATTTTGCACGAAGGGTTCATTCCGTGCCACGT
>NW_017678531.1:8167-16971 GCF_001879085.1 Nicotiana attenuata
GAATTGTAAATTCTTTGGAGCGTTTGCTCGAACGATAAAAAGACTATTGAGTAAGAAATGAAAGAAATAGAAAGTGATATGATTAATCCCTTACCGGAATGGTTTGAGTATATTGATTATCTCCCTTGCCGGGATGTGAAAGTATTGTTGTTGCTCCCTTGCCGGGATTTAACTGTTAATTGTGTAATTCCCTTGCCGGGATATTTCTTATTATTTGTTTATCCCCTCGCCCCGTTTGGTTGTGATTACTGTTTGGGTGAGGAAGAGTGATAATGCACGAAGGGTCATTCCGTGCAATGCTTTGATTATATTTGCATGAAGGGTCATTCCGTGCCATGTTTTGATTATATTTGCACGAAGGATCATTCCGTGCCATGTTTTGATTATTTATGCACGAAGGGACATTCCCTGCTCTGATTTGATTATAATTGCACGAAGGATCATTCCGTGCCATGATATGAGAGTTATGTGAGGGAAAGCACGAAGGGTGATGCCGTGCACTTTATTTGATTGCTTTTGGTGAGAATGAGAGTAAAAGCACGAAGGTTGATACCGTGCAACTGTTGATTTTTCTGCTCTCATTAATTATTGTTATTGCCCTGTTTCTTACTTAAATTGTTGAGTTTATATCCGGACTGTACTCCCCCATAGTATGCTTCCCTCCCTCTTAACTGTTTAATTTCTGTATTCTTCCCTTTTATTGCATATATATATTGAACTGCACAGGTTGGTTTGGTAGTCCTGTCTAGCCTCGTCACTACTTCGCCGGGGTTAGGCCAGGCACTTACCAGCACATGGGGTCAGTTGTGCTGATGCTACACTTCTGTGCTCTTTTGCACAGATCACGGTACCGGAGTAGCTTTTGAACCACAGCAGTAGGATATTGATCGGGAGCTGACTTCAGTCCAGGGACTTACGAGGTAGCCTAGCTGGCGTTCGCAGGCCGGAGTCCTTTTCTATGTTTTCAGTTTGTTTCATTGTACCGAGACATACACTTATGTATTTCCATTCAGACTTGTTTGTAGCACTCTTTAGTAGTTCGTGAGATAGCGACACCAGTCTTGGTAGAGAAATGTTAAACTTCCGCATTTTGGGTTTTCAGTTATCTGTGATTTAAAGACTTCCGCTTTAATTTAAATGACTCGTTATATTTATATTGTTCTTGTTGAGGTGAAATCAGGGAATGTTTAAAAGGCTTGGCTTGCCTAGCTCCGATAGTAGGCGCCATCACGACTCCCGATGGTGGGAAATCCAGGTCGTGACAAGTTGGTATCAGAGCACTAGGTTTACATAGGTGTCGCTACTCACGGACAAACTCGGTAGAGTCTGAGGGATCGGTACGGAGACGTCTGTATTTATCCCCAGAGGCTACGGAGTTAGGAAAAATTTCACTTTTGTTCCTTCTTGTCGTGCGATTTTGTTCCTCAAGTACTGATTGTCTTTCCACTCTGTTCTTTTGTAGATGGCGAGAACACGTGCTTTCTCTTCTACCGCGCAGTAGCCCGAGCCCCCAGCAGCAGCTCCTACGAGGGGTAGAGGGCGAGGCCGAGGCCGTGCCAGAGGCCGAGGCTGGGGCAGAGCTCAGCCCCGAGCAGCAGTCCCAGAGGTGGAGCCTCATGTTGATTAAGATGAGGAGGTTCCAGCCCCAGCAGCTCCGGTGGGCCCAGCTCAGGTCCTAGAGGGGTTCATAGTCACCCCAATTCTTCAGGACGCTCTGGTAAGATTGGTAGGCTTTGTGGAGAGCGTCACTAGAGCGGGTTTGCTTCCAGTAGCACCAGCCACTTCTCAGGCTGGAGGAGGAGTTCAGACTCCTGCTATGCGTACTCCGGAGCAGGTAGCTCCCCAGGCACAGGTTCCAGTGGTTCAGCTAGCTGTGGCAGTTCAGCCGGGTATTGTGACTCAGACCGGCGATGGAGCGGCTATGTCCTCAGATGCTTTGTGGAGGCTTGATAGGTTCTCCAAGCTCTTCACCACCACATTCAGCGGTACTTCTTCAGAGGATCCACGGGATTTCTTATTCAGCTGCCATGAGATCCTTCGGACTATGGGTATTGTGGAGACCAATGGGGTCGACTTCGCCACCTTTCGGCTTGCAGGATCCGCCAAGACTTGGTGGAGGGGCTATTGTTTATCCAGACCAGCAGGGTCGCCATCATTGACATGGGATCAGTTTGCAGAGTTGTTTTTGGAGAAGTTTCTCCCAGTTACTCAGCGAGAGGCTCTTCGCAGGCAGTTCGAGCGCCTCCAGCAGGGCTCTATGACAGTCACCCAGAATGAGACGCGGTTCATTGATTTGGCACGCCATGCTATTGTTATACTCCCCACAGAGCGAGAGAGGGTGCGGAGGTTTATTGATGGATTGATTCACCCGATCCGTCTCTAGATGGCTATGGGAGCTGGTAGTGAGATTTCTTTTTAGGAGGCGGCCAATGCGGCCCGTAGAGTTGAGATGGCTCTTGCACGGGGAGGTGGTCAGGTGTCGGATAAGAGGCCTCGTCATTTTGGTAGGTTCAGTGGTACCTCGTCTGGAGGTAGGGATGCTTATGGTAGAGGCCATTCACCAAGACCCTTTCAGTCAGCACTCCAGGTTTCTCATGGTACTCCAGGCGGTGGTGGTTCTCAACAGCATTATTCTGATCAGCAGCCCATCAGTGCACCACCACTTTAGAGTTTCCGGGGAGGGCATACAGGTCGTCAGGGCCAGCAGTCTCAGCAGCCGAGGGCTTGTTATGGTTGTGGTGACCCGAGTCACATTGTCAGATTTTGCCCTCGAGCCTCGAGTAGTTCTCAGCAGGGTCCTCGCCCTATGATCCAGGTACCAGGTGACCCACAGCTTGCTTAGTCAGCTAGAGGCGGGGGTAGGGATCATAGAGGTGGAGGTAGAGACCGTAGAGGTGGAGCTCGGACCGACAGAGGTAGGGATCAGCCAGTAGCAGATCGTCCCAGAGACATGGTTCAGGGAGGTGGGGCCCAGCCCCGGTGTTATGCTTTGCAAGCTAGGCCAGAGGCCGAGTCTTCAGATGCTGTTATTACAGGTACTATTCTGGTCTGTGATAGGGATGCGTCAGTGCTATTTGACCCTGGGTCTACGTATTCATATGTGTCGTCTTATTTTGCACCCTACCTGGCTATGCCTAGTGATGCTTTGGGTATCCTTGTTTATGTATCTACACCGGTGGGTGATTCTATAGTGGTCGACCGAGTTCATCGTTCTTGTGTGGTAGTGTTTGAGGGTCTTGAGACCCGTGTTGATTTATTGCTCTTAGACATGGTGGATTTTGACGTTATATTAGGGATGGATTGGTTGTCTCCGTATCATGCTATCTTAGATTGCCACGCCAAGACCGTGACCTTGGCTTTACCAGATTTGCCCTGATTAGAGTGGAGAGGGACCCCAGGACATGCCATCTGCAGTGTTATTTCTTATGTGAAGGCTCGACGTATGGTCGAGAAGGGGTGTTTAGCCTATCTAGCGTATGTTCGCAATTCTAGCACAGAGGTTCCTTCTATTGACTCTGTTCCTATTGTTCGGGAGTTCCCCGAGGTTTTCCCTTCAGACCTGCCGGGTATGCCGCCCGACAGGGATATTGACTTCTGTATTGATCTGGCCCCAGGCACGCAGCCCATTTCTATTCCGCCGTATCGCATGGCCCCGCCAGAGTTGAAGGAGTTAAAGGACCAGTTGCAAGATTTGCTAGAGAAGGGTTTTATCAGGCCTAGTGTTTCTCCTTGGGGTGCGCCAGTGTTATTTGTGAAGAAAAAGGATGGATCGATGAGGATGTGCATTGATTACGGGCAATTGAACAAGGTGACGATAAAGAACAAGTATCCACTGCCGAGGATTGATGATTTGTTTGACCAGCTTCAGGGTGCAAAGGTGTTTTCAAAGATAGACTTGAGATCTGGCTACCATCAGCTGAGGATTAGGGCGTCTGATGTCCCTAAGACAGCATTCCGCACTCGGTATGGGCATTATGAGTTTTTGGTCATGTCATTTGGGTTGACCAATGCCCCAGCAGCATTTATGGAGTTGATGAACCGAGTGTTCAGACCTTACTTGGACCTGTTCGTGATAGTCTTTATTGATGACATTCTGGTGTACTCCCGCAGCCAGGAGGAGCACGAGCAGCACCTCAGAGTGGTTCTTCAGACTCTGAAGGATAGTCAGTTATATGCTAAGTTCTCGAAGTGCGAGTTCTGGTTGAGTTCGGTTGCATTTTTGGGTCATGGCGTATCAGCAGAGGGTATTCAGGTGGATCAGAAGAAGTTTGAGGCAGTCAAGAACTGGCCTCGACCAGCATCAGCTACTGAGATTCGGAGTTTTTTGGGGTTAGCAGGTTATTACCGCCGGTTCGTGCAGGGATTTTCATCCATAGCAGCCCCGATGACCAGATTGACCCAGAAGGGTGCCCAGTTCAGATGGTCAGACGAGTGTGAGGCGAGCTTTCAGAAGCTCAAGACAGCTCTGACTACGGCACCGATATTGGTTTTGCCCACAGGCTCAGGACCCTATACAGTTTATTGTGATGCTTCCCGTATTGGGCTTGGTGCGGTATTGATGCAGGATGGCAGAGTCATTGCTTATGCTTCGAGGCAGTTGAAGATCCACGAGAAGAATTATCCGGTTCATGATCTAGAGTTGGCAGCCATCATTCATGCTTTGAAGATTTGGAGGCATTACTTATATGGTGTGACGTGTGAGGTGTACACTGATCACAAGAGTCTGCAATACTTGTTCAAGCAGAAGGAGTTGAACTTGAGGCAGCGGAGGTGGTTGGAGCTATTGAAGGATTATGATGTTACTATTTTGTACCACCCGGGGAGAGCCAATGTGGTGGCCGATGCATTGAGTAGGAAGTCCGCCAGCATGGGTAGTCTTGCCTATGTTCCGGTCAGCCAGAGACCGCTTGATTTGGATATTCAGGCCCTGGCCAATCGATTTGTGAGGTTGGACATTTATGAGCCTAGCAGAGTGTTAGCTTGTATGGTCGCTCGTTCTTCATTATTGGAGCGTATCCGTGATCGGCAGTTTGATGATCCCCATTTGTGTGTCCTGAGAGACACGGTGCAGCGTGGAGGTGCCACGAAGGTGACTTTAGATGATGATGGCATTTTGAGATTGCAGGGGCGAGTTTGTGTGCCCAATGTCGATAGGATTCGAGAGTTGATCTTAGCGGAGGCCCATAGTTCTCGGTATTCTATTCACCCGGGCGCCGCGAAGATGTACCAGGACTTGCGGCAGAATTATTGGTGGCATAGGATGAAGAAATATATCGTTGCATATGTGGCTCGGTGTTTGAACTGTCAGCAGGTCAAGTATGAGCATCAGAGGCCTGGTGGTTTGTTTCAGAGGATTGAGCTTCCCGAGTGGAAGTGGGAGAGGATTACCATGGATTTCGTTACTGGACTTCCGATGACTCGGAAGAAGTTTGATGCTATTTGGGT
Source organism: Nicotiana attenuata (assembly GCF_001879085.1). Taxonomy (NCBI): domain Eukaryota; kingdom Viridiplantae; phylum Streptophyta; class Magnoliopsida; order Solanales; family Solanaceae; genus Nicotiana; species Nicotiana attenuata. The sequence goes on from NW_017678531.1 coordinate 13,613, forward strand.
CATTGTTGATAGGCTGACCAAGTCAGCACATTTTATTCCAGTTGCAGCCACTTATTCATCGGAGAGGTTAGCTGAGATCTACATCCGAGAGATTGTTCGCCTTCATGGGGTGCCGGCATCTATCATTTCGGACCGAGGTACGCAGTTTACCTCGCGTTTCTGGAGAGCAGTTCAGCAGGAGTTGGGCACCCAGGTTCAGTTGAGCACAGCGTTCCACCTCGAGCGGACGGCCAGTCCGAGAGGACTATTAAGATATTGGAGGATATGCTCCGAGCCTGTGTCATCGATTTTGAAGGCTCGTGGGACCAGTTTTTGCCTTTAGCAGAGTTCGCCTACAACAACAGCTACCAGTCCAGCATTCAGATGGCTCCATATGAGGCGTTGTATGGTAGGCGATGTCGGTCTCCAGTCGGATGGTTTGAGCCGGGAGAGGCTCGGTTATTGGGTACAGATTTAGTTCAGGAGGCCTTGGATAAGGTCAAGATCATTCAGGACAGGCTTCGTTTGGCTCAGTCGCGGCAAAACAATTATGCGGATCGTAAGGTTCGAGATATAGCTTTCATGGTTGGTGAGCGGGTCTTGCTCCGAGTGTCGCCTATGAAGGGCGTGATGAGATTTGGGAAGAAGGGCAAGCTTAGCCCTAGGTTCATTGGCCCATTTGAGATTCTCGATCGTGTGGGAGAGGTGGCTTACATACTTGCCTTGCCGCCCAGCTTGTCAGTCGTGCATCCAGTGTTTCATGTGTCCATGCTTCGGAGGTATCACGGCGATCCAGCCCACGTGTTAGATTTCAGCACTGTCCAGTTGGACAAGGATCTGTCTTACGAGGAGGAGCCGGTAGCTATTCTAGACCGGCAGGTTCGACAGTTGAGATCGAAGAGTTTTCCTTCAGTGCGTGATCAGTGGAGAGGTCAGCCTCCTGAGGCATCGACCTGGGAGTCCGAGTCTGATATGCGGAGCCGTTATCCTCATCTATTTCCCGACTCAGGTACTTCTTTCTTTTGTCCGTTCGAGGACGAACGGTTGTTTTAGAGGTGGAGAATGTGACGACCCAAAGGGTCATCACCTGTTTTCTCTTTCATCCCGTGCTTCTGAGGCCTTGAAAACCTTATTTTTACTTGCCTCGATTTGCGTGCGCAGTCCGGACGCGTAGCCGGAAAGATTATATGTTAAATTCTATGAAAAATTTCAAAATGTAGTTCTAAAATGATTAAAGTTGACTTCGGTCAACATTTTTGGTGAACAGACCCGAACACGTGATATGACGGTCCCGGAGGGTCCGTAGAAAAATATGGGACTCGGCCATGTGCCCGGAGTCGAAATCTGAGGTCTAGAACCCGAGGAAAAGAATTTTTTCTGTGAAATTGTTTTTCTGGAATTATTAAGGAAAATGGAAATGAAAATTCAATAAAAGACTATGGTATCGGGCTCGTATTTTGGTTCCGACGCTCGGAACAAGTCTTAAATACGTGTTAAGCGCTTTCTGTAAAGTTTGGTCGAAATCGGATGTCATTTGACGTGTTTCGGACCTAAATATCTAAAATTTGAAGTTTATGAAGTTAGAATGAAAAATGATGATTTTGGGGTTTGATTCATTGATTTTGATGTTGTTATGGCGATTTGATCGCTCGGTTAAGTTCGTATGAGGTTGTCGAGTTAGTGTGTGGGTTTGGTTAGGAGCCCCGAGGGCTCGGGAGTGTTTTCGGAGGTGTTCGAGGTGGTTTTGGGCTTAGGATGATATCAGATTTTCTGCAATTTTTACACAGGGATTTTCTTCATCGCGTTCGCATTAGTTCCCCCGCGTTCGCATAGTATTAGCACACCCTTCATCGCGTTCGCGTATGTACCTACGCATTCGCGTAGAGTAAACCCAGGACCCCAGCCTTTTTCCTTCTACGCGTTCGCGTTCCTTCCCACGCGATCGCGATGCCTATCCAGCTTACCCTTCGCGAACGTGGCCCCTTTCCCGCGAACGCGAAGGGCATTTTCGCCCAGTGATTTTTAAAGTTCAAAACAGAACCATTACGGGATTATTCCCATTCTTTCATAAAACTTATCTTCTCCAAGCTCTATGGGCGATTTTTGGAGCTCTTCTTCACCAAAGTCTTTGGGTAAGTAATTTCCCACCTAATTCTTTCACTCCTCTTCATTAATTACTGAATTCCTAGACCTAAATCATGAAATCAAAGTAGAAATTAAGGGTTTTGGGTAGAGCTAGGGTTTTGAGGATTTTGGGTGATTCAACCTCAATTTGGGGTCGAATCTTAAAACAAATTGCATATTTGAACTCGTGGGGTTATGAGTGATTGGGTTTTGGTCCGAGCCTCGTGTTTGTACCATGTGGGCCCGGTGTCGAATTTTGGTATTTTTGGAATAATACTAGGAAATTCATATCTAGGCTATGGGATGTTACCATTGAGTCTTTATTGATATTATTGAATTTATTATGCCTAGATACCATTGTTTCGGAGTCGGATTGTAGAGCAAGGGCGGTATTTGAGGATTGATTGCTATTCTTTGGACCGAGGTAAGTGTTTGATCTAACTTTGGCTTGAGGGAATAGGATTAGAGTGTTGTTTGCTAATTGCTAAATGTTGAGTACGTTGTATAGGTGTCATGACCCGGATTTCCCACCATTAGAGCCGTGATGGCGCCTACTCATGGTAGCTAGGCAAGCCAACTTATTTACCTTTTCATCAATACACAATTATCTTAACAGTTTGTAGCATCAATATAGAACATGAAATCTACTAAGAACAGTAGCGGAAGTCTGTCTTATAAATATGAAACAAAATGCGGAATAGTCAATAATAACCTCTACCCAAGATTTGGTGTCACATTACTCACGAACTACTAAGAATATACTAAATACAAAGGTATGAAAGAAATATATAAGCTGTCTGTCTCGAAAACAATGAGGCAACAGTCAAAACAGAGAACATAAAGAAGAGACGCCGGGCCTGCGGACGCCTGCAAGGCTACCTCAGTCTCGTGTAAATGAAATCCTGCTCCCGTACTACTGCTGCTGCTGCTCCTCAAAACCTGGACCTGTGCAAAAATGCACAGAAGTGTAGCATCAGCACAATCGACCCCATATGCCGGTAAGTGTCTAGCCCAACCCCGGCGAAGTAGTGACGAGGCTAGACTGGACACCACATAAACCTGTGCAGTTATAAATATATAGCGAAAATCGAATACAAAGCAATTAACAATATGGGAGGGGGACCCATGCTATGGGGAGATACAATATTAACAGTAACCCAGGGTAATAAACTAAAGCAACTTAGATCCACCATAAACAAGGAATCAATACTCAATATAAACACAGGGCATCAAATAACTGTTGCGGCGTGCAACCC
>NW_017678531.1:20587-21289 GCF_001879085.1 Nicotiana attenuata
AGGTAAACTGCGTACCCCGGTCCGAAATGATGGATACCGGCACACCATGAAGGCGGACAATCTCCCGGATATAAATCTCAGCTAACCTCTCGGATGAATAGGAGACTGCCACTGGAATGAAATGCGCTGACTTGGTCAGCCTATCAACAATGACCCAAATAGCATCAAACTTCTTCCGAGTCAACGGAAGTCCAGTAACGAAATCCATGGTAATCTTCTCCCACTTCCACTCGGGAGCTCAATCCTCTGAAACAACCCACCGGGCCTCTGATGCTCATACTTGACCTGCTGACAGTTCAAACACCGAGCCACATACGCAACAATATCCTTCTTCATCCTACGCCACCAATAATGCTGCCGCAAGTCCTGATACATCTTCGCGGCGCCTGGGTGAATAGAATACCGAGAACTATGGGCCTCCGCTAAGATCAATTCTCGAATCCCATCAACATTGGGCACGCAAACTCGCCCCTGCAATCTCAAAACACCATCATCATCTAAGGTCACCTTCGTGGCACCTCCACGCTGCACCGTGTCTCTCAGGACACACAAATGGGGATCATCAAACTGCTGGTCACGGATACGCTCCAATAGAGAAGAATGAGCGACCGTTCAAGCTAACACTCTGCTAGGCTCAGAAATATCTAATCTCACCAATCGATTGGCCAAAGCCTGAACATCTAAAGCAAGCGGTCTCTGGCT
>NW_017678532.1:0-21281 GCF_001879085.1 Nicotiana attenuata
TGATTAGTTATTGATGTGTTTAGGCTGTTGTGATGTTTAGAATTGTGTGAAGTCATATATATAGGGGAGGTGCTGTCTGTTTCATCGTAAAATAGGTTGTGGTCGATACATAATAGTTATGACGCTTGAATGGTAACTATAGTATCGTTTCTCTTATTGTAGACTAAGGAGTCGTGAAAATTGCATAGCTTGAGATTGGGGCAGTATATACAAGGTATGTGAGGCTATCCCTTTCCTTCTTTTGCACGACTCCGATTGTACATAATGTAATGAACGAGCTTCCAAAGATACTCTACTCTTAGAAGCTAGCAGTACTTACATTGTTTCCCCTCTTATGGAACGATTGATGTTGATGTTGCTTCTCTTATTCTTATGTTATCAATGTTATTGGTACTTCCTGATTCTTATAAGGTTCATGGTGAAGAGTTAGTCCTAATAACGTGTACAGAGGATACCGACCTTACGTCACTCCGAAAGGTTTAGAACGTGAGTTCATGAGTCGAGCATGCATTATATATATGTATCTATTTTACTCTACCGAGCCGCGCTATAGTCGGCCGGGTATGGCACCTATTGTGCAACCACTGATCAGTTGGGTTTTACCGAGCTCACGATGGCCAGGTACGTTTTTACCGAGCCTATTACGGCCGGGTACGATATGATGATGATGATGCCCACAGAGGCGTATGTTTTAAAAGTTTATGTATATATACATATGTATCACGCATTTCATGTCAGTAGCCCTTAGAGGTACCCAGATGTTACAGGTTGTTTATTCTCTATCCCTGCTTACATTACTGTTCGTACTTATGGTTCCCTGCCTTACATACTCAGTACTTTATTCATACTGACGTCCTTTTATTTGTGGACGCTGCATGTCGTGCTGCAGGTCCTGATAGACAGGAAGGCGCAGCTTCCCCACCATAGTAGGCTGTCCAGTTCAGCGGTGATTGGCGAGATCCCTTCTTCGGACTTGCCTTGGTCTTGGTATGCATTTTTGTTATCGATATTATGGGTATGTCGGGGCCCTGTTCCGGCTATGTTGTAACACTTATGTTCCTTTAGAGGCTCATAGACAGGTGTCGACTCATGTATAGTTTGGTAGGCCTTGTCGGCTGGTTTTTGTTGTATAGTCTCTCATGGTAGTGTGGTAGCTCGTACCTTATATATAGTTTCTTGATTGTCTAGTCATCCCATGTTATGTATGTTCATGCCATCATATTTTATTGTTGGTTGTCCATGACCCATGTCTACCATTTATATTGATCTCGTCAGCCCTAAAAGATAATAAAGAAGGTTAGATAAAATGTATGTTGGTGCTTGGTAAGTATGGCCGGGTGCTAGTCATGGCCCTCCAGTTTGGGTCGTGACACTCATGTCGGTTGATCACACATAAGAGAAGAAGTGGAATATTTATCCTAGAAGTCATAGGTAATGCCAAAGACTACAATCATTAGGATTACAAATAGCAGAGAAACATGTTTACGCTAGATATTAAGACAGTATTGTAACATGGGATCCATATAGTTATGGTCAGTTTCTAAAGAACAGTTGATTAAACACAAAAACTCAGCATAAAGGAATTCATTCAAGCAAAGAGATTATCAAATAAGAATTTCATTATAGGACCCAAAGCAAGGCACGGGGAGGCTCTCATAATAAATAATAGGTGATCAGGATAGTCAGAATCATTAAAATTGCACACATATAATAGGCATGCGTCGAAGCTTAAAGCTCAAACAAGTTTAGATGCTAGAAAAACACAAAGGCACAGAATTGATTCCAAAGGAAAACAAGAATACCAACAGAGGCGAACAATAGCACATTGATTCACAAAGGCCTAAATGACATGAGCATAAAAAGCATGAAGGCAAGCAAAAAATGAAATTATGAGAGTCGCAGTACTCACCAGTTTGCAGAACTAAAGAGCAAATAAGGTAGAAAACTAAATTCCAGTAGCACTTTAATCGTCAATAGCAAAGAACAGCAAAACCCCCCAAAATCCCAGTGCGTGAGAGTTCCCAAGGGTTTCAAATGAACCCTAGGTAGTGCTCGCACTGAAAAAGAGCAACAATCGATTTTCTGGTGGCCTTGGCTTTCAGCTGGCCAAGGTCTCAAATTTCAAAATAGTATAGAATGAGAGAATAAGAGAGAGTGACAGCCATTAATTTAAGTGAAAAGTCTGTTTTAGGGGAATTAAGGGAGGGGTTTATATAGTGTTGAAATTGAATGAACAAACAAGGAAAAGAATCGATTAAACATAAATAAGGAAAGAAAATATCGCATGCAAATCAGAATTAGTAGAGGATATGTAGAATCTCAAGCCCTAGTTGGGTCTAGTTGCTTGAAAATCAAATCAAAGGTGCAAATCGCTCCTTGTTGTGCGTATATAGACGAAAAACCGCATAAAATCCAAAGATTTGAGTCATTCCAGTACGATCTTGGAAGTGGTACTTGCCATAGTTAGGCAAGTACCTATGTGATACCATAAATGGACGACCAATAATGGAAGAGGGCTAATAAGGTAAGTAGATAGCAGGTGTATTCCATTTCTAGGTCGGACTCAAAGAGAATCAGGCAACAAATACTAGGGTTTGGAAAAGAGAGGGGACAGTTCGAGGGAGTATAGAGGCGGTTGGCTAATAGGAGTGGTCTTAGGGGTTAGGGTTATGGGGATATAAGAAAAAGAGGGGGATTATTTTTGACTGTTTATCATTTGAGATGAACGGCCAGGATCGAAAGGGGATTGGGGCAGGTCGTTTAAACGGGTACCGACTGGGTTTGAGATTAAGGGGTCGTTTGACTTGGGCTGGGGAAATTGGGCCAGGGATTTGAGGAGTTTGGTCCACTAATGTGGTCCAAAATTGGTATAATTTTGCCTACAAACTATATACACAAAATATTATTAATAAAAATAATTTATAAAACTATTTAATAGATAATAAAATATTACTTGTGCAATAAAATGGTTGAAAATAATGACTTAATATTATAAATATATTTAAAAAAGCTATTTTTGTCACGCCCCAACCTCGGGAGGCGCGACCGGCGCTCAATCGAGTGAACCCAACTGAGCAAGCCTTTTTAACACTTTCTACCCAACTTAATACGATTAAGAAAACCATGCTTTCGTTTATTTAGACAATAGCAAAAATCGTACATTCAACATTGTATATTCATTTTCATATCACAAACCTTAAACCATGGTTAAGTTTTCAAGATTTCATACAGTTACAGTTTGGAAGAAATAGAGATTAGAATTACTATACAGTACATTGACCCATCCGACATCCAAACATAACCCACACAAACGTCTACGGAGCCTCTAAGGATACAAAAGACAATTATGACAACGCCGGCAACAAGGCCTCGGCTATACCTCAAAAGTCGAAGTCTACAACAAAAGATGTACAACATAACCCCTTGAAGGAGAAAGGGGCTCACCAAGACATTGAGAGGAGGATACTCCGCCACGCATGATCAGCACGATCCACTATGGAGCCACCTACATTCATTCGAAAATGTAGCGCCCCTGGCAAAAGGGACGTTAGTACCATGGAATAGTACTAGTATGTATAACTAAACACCATCCTGTTAGAAAGAACAACCATACAAGAGTAAAAAGAAGTCATAAGGACTACAAAGCTTCAAACAATCACCACGTTAACAATATAAAAAGATCACATAGCTTACACATAGTTTCCGTAACTTTAGGTTGGGGCATTCCATATTGTTACATCATCATTCACAATACCACCGCTTTCTTGAGCGGAGTCCGATCACGGCCCGATCGGCTAAGCCTTCTTACCAAGACGTTACCCTTATTTCATTCTCACTTTCCAGTTTCAATTATCAATACAATACCACCATGTGTGTGTAGCATGGCGTCCGATCACGGCCCGATCGGCTAAGCCGTCTTACCAAGACGTTACCCTTTTCCGTAAATCATCTCACTTCAATTTTTGGTTTCACATGTATTAGTTCATCGGCACTTGGGGCCACAATTACCACATCATACTTGGCACTAGGCTACATTCCTTAACTCACGTTTCACATTATTCCCATTTTCAACATTAACCTTGCCATTTAAGATCATAGGCACATACAAAAGCAACTCAAGTTATAAGTATAGAGAGGAATTCATCTAGTTCGGCATATTAATCACAAGGTTAGCTCGGCTTGAAATTTAGGCATTTAGCACATAGCTCATGTTATCCACGCATCCTCAATTTTACAAAGAATAGCACATTAAACACATGGAGACGCAACTTCCATATGCATTTTCACAAACAATTCATTCGATATAACAAGTACACCGTCAATCAAATTTCGGACTTACAACATTTGCACGGACACCATGGAAGCTCAATTTCTAAGAAGAGGGGGTTTTAGCATACATACCTCAACAGAGCTTTCCTTAAATCCTTACAATAAATTCCGGAATTTCCTAGCGACTTCGATCTATTTTAGGAAAATTGCAAGTTGAACCAAGAATTAGAGGCATGATTAAGGTTCTAGCTTATTTGAGCATATTAGCAAGCACTAAGTGTGCATTGTGATTTTAGGACCCTTTTGTGAAAGATTTTCATCATCTTACACCCCAATTGCTATCTTTTTAGTTCACAACCTCCCCATACCCCATTATTTCTATGCATGCAAGAAAATCCATTTTTATATCCATGGACCCACAAGCTAATTCCTTATTCTAGTGTGAATTTCGAAACCAAAGGTTAGGGCTCAAGTTCTTACCTCCGGGGGTAAAGGCCTAGCAGCTTTACTTGTAATTCTTCAAGGGTTTAGGCAAGGATTGGGTGGGGACTTGATGAAGATCACTCTCTCTCCCTCTAGAACTTCCTCTCTCACTCTATTTGCAGTAGAATAGCATAAAAGGGGTCTAATGGGGTGTTTTTAGTGGGATGGGGTCGGGTTTTAGAAGTTAAAAAATAGGAGCCCCAACACAATCTGCGATCACATAATGGACATGCGGCCCGCAAAAGGACCGCAAAAATGGCTTCAAGAACCTGAACAAACTGCCCGGGTATGCAACAAGAATGCGGTCCGCATACCTGTTCTGCGGTCGCATAATGCACTGCAGAACTGCCGCTCGCAAAATTCCAAGGGGATTATGCGATGACTATGCGGCCCGCATATTGATTATGCGATCGCATAATGGGCCGCATAGTTGACCTCAAAGTTAACCATCAAACTGTCTGACTCTGCGGCGACTATGCGGTCTGCATAGCTATTATGCGACACGCATAATGGACCGCATAAACGCACTTTTCTTGAAAACATTATTCCTGAACTTTTTAATGCATAGATCATGTAAGGCCTCGTGAAAATTTGTACTCAAAACCTAGTAGCTCGTAGTGCCCAGTTCCGAGTAGCTCGCCGCGGTTCGGACCCTTTGTACTGATCTAAGCATTTAAAAATCAAGAATCAACGTTTTCCAGAAAAGTGCTATTATGCGATCCAGAATGCGGTCGCAAATCAAGTATGCGGACCGCAGTTCTATCGCAAAGTGAGTCAGTGTGTTAGTCAAATTTGAGGTCAAAATGTGGTCCATTATGCGATCGCATAAATGATATGCGGACCGCATAGTCGTCGCATAATTATCTTGAAATTTTGTAAAGGGCAGTTCTGCGGTGCATTATGCGACCGCAGAACGGGTATGCGGACTGCATTTCTGCCGCAAACCCAAACAGAATGATCAGATTATGGGAGCACTTTTGCGGTCCATTCTGCGGGCCGCATTTCCGCTTTGCGATCGCAAATGCGATCGCATACCTGACTCGGGGCTCCTATTTTTTCTAAATTTTAAACCCGACCCCTTCTTCAATAAAATACCCCAACCCTTCATTTTAACACATTTTCTGAACAAAACTAGAGAGAAGAAAGAGAGGGTTCTTGAGAGAGAAAGTTTTATCTTCATCAATTTGATTTTTCAAAGTCACCTAGGCCCAGAAATTTTGAGTAATTATCTTCATCTTCGTTCTTGCAGGTAAAATCCCCAACCCTTTTCATTGTTTTTCAGATCTAAACAAAAAGGGGATTCTCATGCATTGATTCTTGAAAATAAAAGTTGAAAACATACATGCATGCTCTTTAATACCTAAAATCTAGTAAAAAGAATTGGGTAGGAGTATAGATTTGCAAAAGGAGCGGTTGATAACCTAAATAAGTTCGGGTAGTAATTGTGAACTTCAATTCTAAGATATATGTGTTAACTTGTGAACTAGATTGTCGGTACTAGGCTGTTGGTGAGCCGAAGTAGAAGTAAAAAGGGGAAATTCAATTCCAGGTATGTATGGCTAACTTTAACCTTTGTAAAGTCACCCTGTTTGGTGTACGAGTAACTGGTATGCGTTTGTTATGTGGACTATTTGTGAATTTTGTTTGCTTCACGGGTGTTAGGGAAAGATGGCCTATTTCATGAATTCTTGTGAGTAAATTGCCTTGAACATTGTTGGTTAAAGTTCCGATATGACGGTGTGAATAAATGGCAACAAACCAAGTGTGTGTGTGAATGTGTTTATGTGGTAAGAGCTGTGAAATAAATGATGGAAAGAAGTCGTGATTGATGCACTTGAAACAACTGTGGTAACATCATGTGTGGCTTGTCGTGGGCAATTATCGCTGTGACTTAAATTGTATGCGGGCTGTTGTATATGATGGAAATGGTATTGACGGTTATGAAAATTCTTTGTGATTTGTTGTTGTTGCCGTGTGAAAGGTGATTTGTTGTTGTTATCGTGTGAAATGTGATTTGTTGTTGTTGTTGTGTGAAATGTGATTGTTCGGTGGGATCGGGTTGCACGCCACAACACGAAGTAATAAGGTGTGGGTTATGGTGATAAGGGTGGCCGAGGTAATAAGGGTGGAAAAGTGATCGAAATCACTATTGAAATGAAAATATGAGAAAGTTGTGAAATCATTGATGTGATGAAATAATGTTGAAAAGGGGAAAAGGAGAGATTGTGAAACTTGTTTGGCTTTGGTTGTTCCTTTCATGTGCATTTGATTGTTGATTCTATTACTGTTTGTTATCTTTGTATTGATTGATTCTACTTGGGGTAAAGTTTGTATTGTTTGATTCTACTTGGGGTAAAGTTTGTTCATACATACCAGTACAATTCAAATGTACTGACGTCCCTTTTGCCGGGGGCGCTACATTCGTGTTATGATTGTAGGTGGATCTATAGCAAGTACTCCAGTCCACCGACAGTAGCACTCCTTCGCTTCCCGTCAGCTGAATTGGTGAGCCCCTTTCCTCTCGGGGTCCTGCGTGGCTCATGCCGCTTTTCCTCCCGGAGTCTTATTTTTGGTATTTGTATAAGGTATAGCCGGAGCCTTGTTACCGACAAGTATTGTAAAACTCTTTGTATCCTTATAGGCTCCGTAAGACAGGGAGTGTGGGTTATGTACTTATGTATCTGGTATTTGGGCAGTGTAACTTGTAAACCACGCTAAGTAACCATGTATGTTATGTATATTTCGTAGAAAGGTGTTTAAATCATAAATGGCTATTTCCTTTGATTAATGAGTAATGAAAACACGGGGTAACACGTGGGATAGGAAAGGCATCCAGGTCCGCTTGACTGTGACTACCCGGTCGAGCGCCGGTCATGTCCCTCAGTTTTGGGGCGTGACAGATTAGTCCAAAGGGTCTGAACCGCGATAAAATTTCTAAGACATATTCCTAACTTGGCACTACGAGCTTTCGGGTTTTGAGTAGAAATTTTCACGGGGCCTTACATCCTCCCCCACTTAGGATCATTCGTCCTCGAATGAGGATCAAGGTTCACTCATTATCAATCTTTATGCAATCTCAGCTTTTCACAACATGAAACGTATAAACAGCCCCAAATTTGGCTAACTCCCTAAATTTCCAAAAATTTTGCCAGAGTTTCCTTTGTAACTAGGCCTATCCACCTGTCAGAGAGCCCCAGAAACATATCCTAACAGCATATACATAATCCATAGACATGACATAACTTGTACAATACTAACCATGGCCGCATAGGCAACATATAACCAAAACGAAACAAAACAGTTTTACATAGATCAAATCAAAGGATACAGAGTTCATAGGAACCAAATGCATAAAAGCTATTACATGGCTATACAAACAAATGTGGGTACTTCCTTCTCATTTCTTCCTCAGCTTCCCAAGTGGCTTCCTCAACCTGCCGGTTCCGCCATAACACTTTTACGGAGGCAATTTCATTATTTCTCAATTTCCGGACTTGCCTGTCAAGAATGGCAACTGGAATTTCTTCATATGAAAGTTCTTCATTAACCTCAATAGTTTCAACTGGCACAATAGTGGACGGATCTCCCACTACCTTCTTCAACATAGACACATGGAAGACTGGGTGTACCAATGACATCTCGGGTGGCAGCTCGAGCTTGTATGCCACCTGACCAATCCTTTGAATGATTCTGTATGGTCCGACATACCTTGGACTCAATTTTCCTTTCTTTCCAAACCGCATGATACCCTTTATGGGGGAAACCTTCAAAAATACCCAATCATCTTCTTTGAACTCCAAATCTCTGCGACGAACGTCCGAATAAGACTTTTGGCGACTCTGAGAAATTTTCAACCTTTCCTTGATAATGTTGACTTTCTCCATGGCCTGTTGCACAAGGCCCGACCCTATCAATTCAGCTTCTCCAACCTCGAACCACCCAATGAGAGACCTACATCTCCTACCATACAATGCCTTAAATGGCGCCATCTGGATACTAGCATGGAAGCTGTTGTTATAAGAAAACATTATGAGTGGCAAATGATCATCCCAGCTACCTTTGAAATCGAGAGCACAAGCACGCAACATGTCCTCAAGCATCTGAATAGTCCGCTCTGCTTGCCCGTCGGTCTGAGGGTGAAAAGCTGTGCTAAGATTTACCTGCGTGCCCAAACCTTGCTGAAATTTCTTCCAAAAGTTGGTCGTGAACTAAGCCCCTCGATCTGAAATGATTGAGACTGGAGTACCATGCAACCTGACTATTTCCTTGATATATAACTGAGCATACTGTTCCGCTGTGTCGTTAGATTTGACTGGCAAGAAGTGCGCTGATTTCGTGAGTCGATCCACGATCACCCAAATTGAGTCGAACTTGCGCGGAGTGCGCGGTAACCCTACCACAAAATCCATTTGATCATCTCCCATTTCCACATTGGAATTTCTATGCTTTGAGCCAATCCACCGGGCCTTTGCTGTTCGGCCTTCACTTGTTGACAGTTCGGACATCTTGCCACAAAGTCCACCACTTCCTTTTTCATATTGTTCCACCAATAAACTTCTTTGAGATCATGATACATTCTCGTAGAACCTGGGTGCACAGAATACCTGGAAGTGTGAGCTTCTGCCATGACCCTTTTCCGAAGACCGTCAATATCCGGAAGGCATAGGCGGCCTTGGTATCGCAGGGTACCATCATCCATGCCAAAGGAAAAAGCTGTGGTCTTATGTTTATAAATCCCCTCCTTCAGCTATGCCAACAATGGATCGTTGAATTGCTTCTCTTTCACCTTCGCCACAAGCGACGATTCATCCCTATTCTACACAATTACCCCTCCTTCATTAGGATCCGCAAGGCGAACTCCCAAACTAGCCAATTGATGAACCTCCCGGGCCAACGACCTTTGATACGCCTTCAAATGAGCCAAACTTCCCATAGATTTTTGACTAAGAGCATCCGCCACAACATTAGCCTTTCCCGGGTGATAGAGAATATCAATGTCATAGTCCTTGAGTAACTCTAGCCATCTTCTTTGTCTCAGATTCAACTCCTTTTGTTTGAAAATATATTGAAGGCTCTTGTGGTCCGTGAACACATCCACATGGACCCCATACAAATAATGTCGCCAAATCTTTAGTGCGAACACCACTGCCGCAAGCTCTAAGTCATGGGTTGGATAGTTCTTTTCATGATTCTTGAGTTGCCTAGAAGCGTAGGCTATAACCTTGTTGTGTTACAATAACACACACCCAAGCCCGTCCTTGAAGCATCGTAATACACCACAAATCCCTCTGTACCCTCTGGCAGGGTTAATACAGGTGCTGTAGTCAATCTTGATTTCAATTCTTGGAAGCTCCTTTCACAAGCATCGAACCACTGGAACTTAACTGCTTTCTGCGTCAATTTAGTCAAGGGAGAGGCAAGAGTAAAAATCCCTCCACAAACCTTCTGTAGTACCCAGCAAAACCCAAGAAGTTGCGAATCTCTGTTGGAGTGGTAGGTCTAGGACAATTCTTCACTGCTGCAATCTTTTGAGGATCAACCATAACTCCTTCCCTGGAGACGACATGACCCAAGAACGCGACAGATTCAAGCCAAAATTCACATTTCGAAAATTTCGCATACAATTGGTGCCGCTGAAGAGTCTGCAGAACTTCCCTGAGATGGTTAGCATGATCCTCCCGACTTCGGGAATACACAAGTATATCGTCGATGAACACAATTACAAAGGAGTCTAGAAAAGGCTTGAAGACTCGATTCATAAGATCCATGAAAGTTGCCAGGGAATTTGTTAGCCCGAAAGACATAACCAGAAATTCAAAGTGCCCATACCGAGTCCTGAAAGCTATTTTTGGAACATCCTACTCCCTTATCTTCAATTGGTGATACCCGGACCACAATTCCATTTTTGAGAAACACGTAGCACCTTGCAATTGATCAAACAAGTCATCTATCCTTGGTAGAGGGTATTTATTTTTTATTGTGACTTTGTTAAGTTGCCGGTAGTAAATACACATCCGTAGCGACCCATCTTTCTTCCTTACAAACAAAATCGGTGCGCCCCATGGCGACACACTTGCCCGGATGAAACCCTTCTCTAGAAAATCCTTCAATTGTTCCTTTAGCTCTTTCAACTCTGTCGGTGCCATTCTGTAAGGTGGAATTGATATAGGCCGCATGCCTGGCATCACATCGATCCTAAAATCAATCTCTCTGTCTGGTGGGATCGTAGGGAGCTCATCTGGAAAAACATCCGGAAATTCATTCACAACTGGCACGGACTCAAGGCTAGGTGCCTCGGCATTGGTGTCCGTAACCCGAACTAAATGGTAGATACACCTCTTCTTGATGATCTTTGCGGCCTTAAGGTAAGAAATAAACCGACCTTTAGGCACTACATTATCTCCCTTCCATTCAACAACGGGCTCATTAGGAAACTCAAGCCTCATAGTTCTAGTCCGACAATCAAGCTTGGCAAAACATGAATAAAGCCAATCCATTCCCATTATTACATCAAAATCGACCACCCTAATTCAATGGCCATGGTATCCCTACCACGCACCATAACAACACAAACTCTATAAACTCAAGCAGTCGTAATAGACTCGCCAACCAGAGTAGATACCAAGAATGGTTCATGAAGCTGTTCTGGTTCTATCCCAAATTCCATAGCAACAAAAGTGGTAACATAGGACAAGGTGGAATCGGGGTCAATAAGTGCATACACATCATGAGATTGGACAGTCAGAATACCTGTTACAACATCTAGAGAAGCCTCTGCAATCTGGCAACCACTCATAGCATAGAACCGGCTGGGTCCTCCCGAACTTTGCGCACCACCCCTAGCTGCACCTTGTCCCGCAGGTGCTGGGGTACCTGGAGAGGGGGCTGAAGATGTAGCAACTGCTGGAGAGGATGACTGTGTTGTGCCCCTACCTGCACCCTAGCAGGATGCATGAAATGCCTTTGAATGCAGCCCCTTATCCCGCATCCATAGCATACGGGTAACTCCAAGTATCAAATCCCTGAGTGTATCTTCCCGCACTTTGGGCACGGGTACCTCTGCTGCTGCTGGGATCTCTCTCCTGACCGACCCCGCTGGTGGGATCCCCTGTTGTGCTGACTAGGCCTGAAACGACTCCACTGCTGCTACTGGCTGGGCCCTGATGCCGGTGCACTAGCTGAAGACTGTGCAACCGACTAGGATGGCTCTGATGATCCTCCCCGAAAAGCTGATCTTCCCCCACCTAGTGACTCACCCATGTTGCCCGTAGACCGGGTCTTTCTGTTACCCTCTCTCTCTATCATGTTCTTCAGTTTATGGTTCTCTGTGGCCTATGAAAATGCCACCATCTTCCGATAATTCATGTCAGAATTCAATGCAGTTGTAGAAGCCTCATTAATAGTCAAAAGATTAAGGCCCTGAACAAACCGACGCACCCTAGCCTCCATTGTGGGCAACATGTGAATAGCATACTTGGACAGGCGGGAAAACTCCATATGGTACTCCCACACACTTCTGCTACCTTGCTTCAGGTTCTCAAACTCTGCTGCATGGGCTGCCCTTGTCTCAGCAGGCAGGAAATGATCTATAAAGGTATCGGCGAACTCGCTCCACCCCGCCGGAGGGCTCCCCTCCTCATGGGAATTTTCCCACAACTCAAACCACGCATAGGCCACCCCTTTCAAATGTTAGGCAGCCAACTCTACCCCCCTCTGTCTCAGTTGCACGCACAACCCTAAGGGTCTTGTGCATCTCATCAATAAAATCCTGGGGGTCCTCTTCTGGATTTGCACCCGAAAACACTGAAGGGTCTAACTGAAGAAATCTGTTTACCCTTGAACTGGTGGAATCCCCTTGCTGACTAGATGAACTAGGCACAACATTTGACCTCTGCGCCTCTGAGGCCACTAGCTGAGTCAGCATCTGAATAGCTCCCCTAAGATCCCCATCACAATTACCAAAACCGGAAACTAGGGCTGGAGGCGGAACAGGAGTATCAATGGGAGGGATAGTGGTACCCTCCGTAGGTGTAGGGACTGAGGTAGTCTGCTCCAGAATAGAGGAATCAGGCAGGGTGATAGCAGTGCGGCTACCCATACCCGCACTAGCAAGTAGGAAATCATCAGCCACTCATGTGGTGGCATTGGCTTCTTGGCCAATTCTGGCTTTCTTCTTTGGTGCCATGTACTGAAAGTTGAAAGAATGCACTAGTTAGAGGAGGAATAGTTTCACAATTGCCGCACGATCCAGGATATCAAAGAAGGGTGTTATTCCTAAATGCCCAAGTAGCCTCCAACTTATAGATGTGGTCGACTACACACCGATAAGAAGGACTCTACTAGACACGGCTCCGAGACATCCTAGGACACTTTAAAACCTTAGGCTCTGATACCAAGTTTGTCACGCCCCAACCCCGGGAGGCGCGACCGGCGCTCAATCGAGTAAACCCAACTGAGAAAGCCTTTTTAACACTTTCTACCTAACTCAATATGATTAAGGAAACCATGCTTTCTTTTATTTAAACGATAGCAAAAATCGAACATTCAACATTGTTAATTCATTTTCATATCACAAACCTTAAACCATGGTTAAGTTTTCAAGATTTCATACAGTTACAGTTTAGAAGAACTAGAGTTTAGAATTATTATATAGTACATTAACCCATCCGACGGCCGAACATAACCCACACAAACGTCTACAGAGCCTCTAAGGATACAAAAGACAATTATGACAACGCCGGCAACAAGGCCCCGGCTATACCTAAAAAGTGGGAGTCTATAACAAAAGATGTACAACATAACCCCTTGAAGGAGAAAGGGGCTCACCAAGACTTTGAGAGAAGGATACCCCGCTACGCGCGATCGACACTGTCCACTATGGAGCCACCTACATTCATTCAAAAATGTAGCGTCCCCGGCAAAAAGGACGTTAGTACCATGGAATACTACTAGTATGTATAACTAATCACCATCCTGTTAGAAAGAACAACCATACAGGAGTAAATAGAAATCATAAGGGCTACAAAGCTTCGAACAATCACCAGGTTAACAATATAAAAAGATCACATAGCTTACACATAGTTTTTGTAACTTTAGGTTGGGGCATTCCATGTTATTACATCATCATTCACAATACCACCTCTTTCTTGAGCAGAGTCTGATCACGGCCGGACCGGCTAAGCCGTCTTACCAAGACGTTACCCTTATTTCTCTCTCACTTTCCCGTTTCAATTATTAATACAATACAACCATGTGTCTGTGTAGCATGGCGACCGCGGCCCGATCGGCTAAGCCGTCTTACCAAGACATTACCCTTTTTTCGTTAATCATCTCACTTCAATTCTGGTTTCACATGTATTAGTTCATCGGCACTTGGGGCCACAATTACCACAACATACATGGCACTAGGCCACATTCCATAACTCACGGTTCACATCATTCCCATTTTCAACATTAACCTTGCCATTTAAGATCATAGGCACATACAAAAGCAACTCAAGTTATAAGCATTGAGAGTAATTCATCTAGTTCGGCATATTAATCACAATGTAACCTCGACTTGAAATGTAGGCATTTAGCACATAGCTCATGTTATCCAGGCATCCTCAATTTTACAAAGAATAGCACATTAAACACATGAAGACGCACCTTCCACATACATTTTCACAACATCTATTTATTTGATATAACAAGTACTACATCAATCAGATTTCGGACTTACAACATTTGCACGGACACCATGGAAGCTCAGTTTCTAAGAAGAGGGGGTTTTTGCCATACATACATCAACAGAGCTTTCCTTAAATCCTTATAATAAATTCCGGAATTTCCTAGAAAATTCGATCTATTTTATGAAAATTACAAATTGAACCAAGAATTAGAGACATGATTAGGGTTCTAGCTCATTTGAGCATATTATCAAGCACAAAGTGTGCATTGTGATTTTAGGACCCTTTTGTGAAGGATTTTCATCATCTTGCACCCCAATTGCTATCTTTTTAGTTCACAACCTCCCCATACCCTATTATCTTTTATGCATGCAAGAAAATCCATTCTCATACCCATGAACCCACTTGCTAATTATTCATTCTAGTGTGAATTTCGAAATTAAAGGTTAGGGCTCAAGTTCTTACCTATTGGAGTGAAGTCCCTGCAGCTTTACTTGATAATCTTCAAGGGTTTAGGCAAGGATTGAGTGGGAAACTTGATGAAGATCACTCCCTCCCTCTAGAACCTCCTCTCTCACTCTATTTGCAGTAAAAATATCATAAAAGGGACCTAAGGAGGTGTTTTTAATGGGATGGGGTCGGGTTTTAAAAGTTAGAAAATATGAGACCCGACACACTCTGAGATCGCATAATGGACATGAAGCTCGCAGAATGGACCGCAAAAATGGTCCTAAAAACCTGAACAAATTGTCCGGCTATGCGACAAGAATGCGGTCCGCATACCTGTTATGCGGTCGCAGAACTGCCCCTCGCAAAATTTCTAAGGGGATTATGCGATGACTATGCGGCTCGCATTTTGATTATGCGATCGCATAATTGGCCGTATAGTTGACCTCAAAGTAACCATCAAACTGCCTGAATCTGCGGCGATTGTGTGGTCCGCATAGCTATTATGCGACCGCATAATGGACCGCAGAAATGCACTTTTCTGGAAAACATTATTCCTTAACTCTTTAATGCATAGATCAGTCCTAACACATATTCCTAACTTGGCACTACAAGCTTTCGGGTTTTGAGTAGATATTTTCACGGGGCCTTACACTTACTACTGCCCCAGTTCTGGTTTTACCTTCAGGATTGGGTTCTTATATAGTCTATTGTGATGCTTTACTGATTGGCATTGGTTATGTGTTAATGTAGAAGGGTAGCGTGATTTCTTATGCTTCGCGTCAGTTGAAGACCTATGAGAAGAACTACCCAGTACATGATTTGGAGCTGGCAGCCATTGTTCGCGCATTGAATATTTGGAGGCTTACAGTGTGTCTTGTGAGGTGTTCACAGATAACAAGCATTTATTCAAGCAAAAGGACCTGAACTTGAGGCAACAGAGGTGGTTAGAGCTACTAAAGGATTATGATATTACCATTCTTAATCAACACGCTCGCATACACAGGGAAAAACATCCGCACCACACTCGTATCATCTCTTGTCACGACCTCAATTTCCCTCCGTAGGATATCATGATGGAACCTAGTCTCTAAGGCTAGGTAAGCCTAACATACATGCATAATTTAACTAATATAATGATAAAACATTCAAAATAACCAACAATTATCATAAAAAACACTCCGCAACGCAACTGAACAAAACGCTCAAAATCCGGTGATACTAAGTCACAAGTGCTACAAGAGTATACTGAACATCCCTAGACAAAAATATCTATTAAAAGGGAAAATGAAATAGAACTAGATAGAGGGTGAATATCTGAGGCCTACGGACGCCAGCAGGTATACCTTGAAGCCTCAGATCCAAGCTCGACTCGCTGGTGTCTGGGCTAGTATTAAGAACAAGGATCTGCACAAAAGTATGCGAAGTGTAGTATGAGTACACCACAATGATACCCAGTAAGTATCAAGCCTAACATCGGTAGAGTAGTGACGAGGCCAGGTCAAGACACCTACTGGAATAAATAAGAAAACTAAACAGGTATATAAGTCTGGTATTGTCCGTATGAGTGGCATTTATGGCTCGGTGAGTGGCTGGATGGCTGTTATGATTATGATGTGACTGCGAGACGTGTTCAGATGGGTTGAATGTGACGAGAAGAGTTTTTTTAAGATGTAAAAAGGACTAATGGGTGCTTGATTTTTATTTTGATGCAACGTATAGTCTCAAGTTATGAGTGTATTGGAGGATCTTTCATGTTGTTTAACTATGGGACGAATTATGTTCTCGTGCCTTGTTGGTGAGTTCAGACTCAGGAAGATCAAATGATTGCGTAGTAGTTATGGCTGTGAAAGGGTATAAAGAGATGTCAGTTTGAGGCTAAGCATGTGAGTTATAACCTGCGAGGTAATCTACGGATGTATGATTTTTATGATGTTGTGTAGAAACTTTCTTTTCCACCTGTGGGTTATATTTTTTGAGCGATTTGAGTTTAGATCGGTTGTAATAGTTGACCTGACCATCACAATGATGAATACGAGAATTCCAGATGATTTAAGACATTATATGGTCTGTGTTACATAAGCTTAGGGATGATTTGGTGTAATCTCACTGTGGCATTATGGTAGTAATAAAGTAGGGACATTGTGAGTTATCGAATGTTTTGTTCTATGGCTTTGAGCCAAATAGGGGTGTCTTTTATCGACAAGGATATTTGTGGATCGGTTATGACTCGTAGAGGTTGGTTTTGAGGATGACTTGAGTAAGGAATTTCTGGATGCATGATGTATTACACCTTATGGTTATATGAGAGTCCTGGAAATTGTCCGGGATTGTTGTTTGTGATGGATGTAATGTACCAAGAAAGGATTCATTCGATTTCTTAGAGGTGTGGATTATTTCTTGGGGTGTTTCGTGCTAATGAGGCACATGTCGTTCGTCCCGTTTGGTCAGTACAATTGAGATTTGATGAGAGTGGATGACTCTCGAGAAGATTCTAATGGATACAATATTCATATGTGGCAATTGAGAATTTTTCGGATGTGTATATGGCTAGAATTTGAAGTTTGCATTGGATGGTGTCGGGAATTACGGTACCTCTATAATATGGATTCTACATTTCAGTATCAGGAAGGTTAAGGAAACGGCTTTAGATTCACAAAAGGTCTCTTCAGAGAGGGTGTCTCAATTGTTGTACTTTTCGGGTGCTTAAGAGGGGATACAACGGCTTATGGGCCTTAGGACGGTGTGGTTTTTATGGTAGGATCTCTTATGGTGAGCTTTAGGGTAAGGATCATGGTGTTCTCACAAGGAGAAATATCAACTTGACGGTAATTTGGAAGGAGCTCGGAGAAATAGGATAGTTTAGTAGTTGGCTGGATCAGCACATTAATGGATATGATCGGTTCTTTGGGTACTTATGATGTTGTGAGTTCTTACATGTGTTTTGTGGCAATGCTCTTGGGTTTTTGGTGACCTGCATGGCTTGACTGAGTTAGAGAGTCAGTTCTGATGGCTTGGTTATGTGCAAATGTGTTTCGAAGAGTTTTCGATGGTTTTTACCACGATTTGAGATGGATATTTCCTACCGGCGTGAGGAGCATGTTCTGTATTGTAATTTTCTCCTGGATGATATCATACGGAGGGCTTCCGACTGATCGGGTTTGTTTACCTTGAAAATGGTAATTTCAATTAAATTTGATTTTGTGATTCTATAAATACGTGATTTATTTTAATGCTAGTTGTTAGATGATAGATGCTAAGTGTGAGTCAGGAAATGAGATAAGAGCTTTGAAAACAGTGTGTTATGCTAACCGAATGGTCGTGAATCGGGATCTCGAGCTGGCCTGCGCTGGGCCTCGAGGTCGAACTAAAGCGTCAGATTGGGGATGGTAAATAAAGAACTAACAGTTCTAAGGACCTGGATGATGGCTCTTTATGATCAATGATGAGTAATAAATGAAGAACAATCAATAAACACAATAAATGTAAGCAATAAAATCAAGGGAGCGACAACGGAATGTGTTTAAGTTAAGGAGCAGAGAATGTTCTTGTTCTTGTATTGAATATCATGTGTCTTACAAAATGATAAGGGTCCCCTTTATATAAGATGGGGAATCCCAACATGGTACATGTATAATTATTGCAAAGAAACGTAGCTGGTACAACTATTTAATAGTCTGGTACAGACCTATACTATTCTTGCACGCGTTGTCAGCTTTGACCATGTGCCTTGGGAATTTCCCGCCTATCAATGATAGCCACTGATTTGCACCGCCCAGAGATCGAGCATAGGGAACCCTCGGGGTCTGACCTCGAACCGTGCCTCAAGGTTTCTGGAGATAGGCTATGGAGCATCATAATGATCATAAAATCGGACTCTTCGATTTTAGCCATACACAACTGTCCTTTGCAGGCTTTGTTAGTCCTTATTACGTGTCTTCGATATGCCCTGCCGAGGCGAGTGCTTTAAGGACGAGTCTCGGGCTGTGCTTCGATCCCGTTGAGGCCGGTCTTGGAAACACCATCGAAGCCTTAAATTCGGGCCACGTTGATTTTAACCGTATACAGATAGTCCCCGCATTTTTTAGAATGAAAAGATAAGAAACGATCTTGACCTAGAATTTGTCGAACCTCTCGTGATGATGTCATGCTCGTGACGTGAGCATTCCAAGTGACTGAGAACATCTCATCGGTTCATCTCCCTAGAAGCATTGATTATACCGCCAGTTCATTTTTTCAAAAGGCGTTCATTGCGCCGTCGATCCGTTTCCCTAAAAGCATTGATTGCGTCGTTGATTCGTTTCCCCAAAGGCATTGATTGTGCCGTGGATTATGTTGTTGTCTCTCTATAGATGGGGGGTTTCTTGAGCCAAGACTTCACTAAATCTTTCTTCAACAACCTTTGGCCCTTTCCCTTTTCTACATCCTCCTCCAAACTCCTATTTTTATGATTCAAACTCGTGACCCTAAGGTCATACGGTAGCAACATTGTCAGTCATGCCATGGCTCTTTTTCAAAGCTTTTCATCACTGAGAGGGATTATACTGAGTTGTTGTTGTTGTTGTTGGTGGCTCGAAATAATGAGGGAAGGGCCTCAAATTCTTCCCATATCAGAAGATATGTGGACCGTGAACCGCTGCTCATCCCTTTTAGTTTCATCCTGGTATGGCGCCTCATTCCTTTTGCTTTCCATGGAGTGAGGTGGAATCGTCTACTAACTTTTGCATCCCACGCCGATGCAATGTCTGAAGAAGTGGCTTCACAATAGTATGCTGACGAGACCCATACTCGCTAAATTTTTTACCAAGCCACAATTTTCCTTGCTTTTTAAAAGCTTTTGATCTTTGATAGGCTATAGCTGCTTCATAGGAGATTCTCGAAGATATCGCTCTGAAGATCAAAATGGGGTCCCCGAGGAAACGGTTCTCGTAGATGTCGCTCCCAAAGATATACCCTTGAAGTAGATTAGGCCTTGTAGTTGTTGTTCTTTGCTTCTGTGTTTCTGTGTAAGGACCCCTTGTGGGCTTCTGTAATCATCATTTATTAATACAAAAGTTTCTTTAATTTGCCTTCAGCTTGTGCTGAACTCCTTTTGCCTGCGTTTGTGAAAAATCCAAGTGTATGACTTTATCAATCGGTCTGAATACTGGACCCGGACATAGTAACCCCTTTGGTTCTCGATTGGTTAACATAATATTCCTTGAAACTCTTTGTCATCCCTCAGACTAAGCCTGGATTGGTCTGATACAAACTTAGGTCGCCGGGACTTCTGAGTCCGAATTGAGTGAGAACAGGGTCTCGATTTTCTTTAAAGCTTAGCCTTTTTAGGCCTCGCTGATAGTCCTCGAGGGACAGTTTGCTTGATCATCTGAAAATAAAGATATCCCTTAGGCCTATACAATAGTCCTCGAGCGAGAACTGGCTCGAACTCAAGTAGCCCTTGGGCTTAACAGTCGAGCGAGCGTGTGCTTGAACTCGAAGTAGTGATATCCCTGAGGCTATATGAATAGTCCCCGAGTGAGAACTGGCTCGAACTCGGGTTGCCCTTGGGCTTAATAGTCTAGTGAGTGTTTTCTCGAACTTGAAGTAGAGATAGCCCTGAGGCTTTATAAATAGTCCCCAAGTGAGAACTAGCTCGATCTCGTGTAGTCCTTGGGCTTAATAGTCGAGTGAGCGTTTGCTCGAACTCAAAGTAGAAATAGCCCTGTGGCTTTATGAATAGTCCTCGAGTGAGAACTGGCTCGAACTCGGATAGCCCTTGGGCTTAATAGTCCAGCGAGCGTTTGTTTGAACTCGAAGTAGAGATCGCCCTGAGGCTTTATGAATAGTCCCCGAGTGAGAACTAGCTCGAACTCGGGTAGCCCTTGGGCTTAATAGTCGAATGAGCGGTTGCTCGCCTAAGTTTTAATCTCCCTTCCCTTGCTTCACTATAGTTATGGCTGCTACGCCCAGATCCGTTCACCAAGAAGAGGAGAGTTCCGCCTCTGTTTCTCGTCCAGTGCGTGGTACACCGCCGACGTCCGGTGAGCTAACCTCAAGATGATTTGTCTGAAGGAGGGAATTTACGTTACAGAGACCTCCTAATGTCTAGGGTCAATGGCATCATGCATCGAGGTTCATCTCATCAATAGGAGAGGAACACCTTGAGGCGGTTAGGAGAGACTGCAGATGGGGAGAAAAGGTGGTACTGCAGGTACCTTCCCCGGAAGGGAGCATCATGGCTCATGTGGAGGGGTTTTTGAACGTATACACATACTCCTTTACATTGGGCCCTCTCGATAGAGTCGTGCTCGAATTTTGTAGACGATATCAGGTTACCCTTGCAAAGGTTCACCCGTCGTTTTGGAGGATAGTGTTGATGATAAGGTTCTTTGCAGATAAAGTCGGGCTCGAGTTCACCCTCAGCCATCTTAT
>NW_017678533.1:0-357 GCF_001879085.1 Nicotiana attenuata
ATTTAAGGTAGATCCGGTCGTCGGGCCCGGGCCCACGACGGAAGGCGTGGGCTATAGCACACGCAAATTTGGGAATCGGGCGGAATTCTAGTTTTATGGCCGTAAAATGCCAAAAAATGTAATTTGGCCATGACGTGGCGGTGACTATAGTTCCTTAGGCTGTATTTGATATCTCGGAAAAATCTTAGGCGATCAGGGTCCGGGGGCCCGGGCCCACGGCGGAAGGCGTGGGCTATAACACACGAAAATTTGGGAATCGGGCGAAATTCTAGTTTTATGGCCGTAAAATGCCAAAAAATGTAATTTGGTCATGGCGGGGCGGTGACTATGGTTCCTTACGCTGTATTTGACATCCCG
>NW_017678533.1:5089-5786 GCF_001879085.1 Nicotiana attenuata
TCGGGCGGAATTCTAGTTTTACGGCCGTAAAATACCAAAAAATATAATTTGGCCATGACGTGGCGGTGACTATGGCTCCTTAGACTGTATTTGACATCCCGAAATAATTTTAGGCGATCCGGCTTCGGGGGACCAGGCCCACGGCGGAAGGCATGGGCTATAGCACACGAAAATTAGGGACTCGCATAGATTTTCAGTTTTATGGCCGTAAAATGCCAACATATATAATTTGGTCATGGCAGGGCGGTGACTATGGTTTCTTAGGCCGTATTTGACAGCCAGGAAAAATTTTAGGTGATCCGGGTTCGCGGGCCCTAGCCCACGACGGAAGGCGTGGGCTATAGCACACGCAAATTTGGGAATCGGGCGGAATTCTAGTTTTATGGCCGTAAAATGCCAAAAAATGTAATTTGGCCATGACGTGGTGGTGACTATAGTTCCTTAGGCTGTATTTGATATCTCGGAAAAATCTTAGGCGATCAGGGTCCGGGGGCCCGGGCCCACGGCGGAAGGCGTGGGCTATAACACACGAAAATTTGGGAATCGGGTAAAATTCTAGTTTTATGGCCGTAAAATGCCTAAAAATGTAATTTGGTCATGGCAGGGCGGTGACTATGGTTCCTTACGCGGTATTTGACATCCCGGAAAAATATTAGGCGATCCGGGTCTGGGCCCACGGCGGAAGGCGTGGGCTATA
>NW_017678533.1:10331-10781 GCF_001879085.1 Nicotiana attenuata
CCAAAAAATATAATTTGGCCATGACGTGGCGGTGACTATGGCTCCTTAGACTGTATTTGGCATCCCGAAAAAATTTTAGGCGATCCGGGTTCGGGGGACCGGGCCCACGGCGGAAGGCGTGGGCTGTAGCACACGAAAATTAGGGACTCGCGCAGATTTTCAGTTTTATGGCGGGGCGGTGACTATGTTTTCTTAGGCCGTGTTGACATCCAGGAAAAATTTTAGGCGATCCGGGTTCGCGGGCCCGGGCCCGGCGGAAGGCGAGGGCTATAGCACACGCAAATTTGGGAATCGGGCGGAATTCCAGGTTTATGGCCGTAAAATGCCAAAAAATATAATTTGGCCATGACGTGGCGGTGACTATGGCTCCTTAGACTGTATTTGACATCCCGGAAAATTTTTAGGCGATCCGGGTTCGGGGGACCGGGCCCACGGCGGAAGGCATGGGCT
>NW_017678533.1:15824-16056 GCF_001879085.1 Nicotiana attenuata
CAGATTTTAGTTTATAGGCGGGGTCGGTGACTATGTTTCTTAGGCCGTGTTGACATCCAGGAAAAATTTTAGGCGATCCGGGTTCGCGGGCCCGGGCCCGGCGGAAGGCGAGGGCTATAGCACACGCAAATTTGGGAATCGGGCGGAATTCCAGGTTTATGGCCGTAAAATGCCAAAAAAATATAATTTGGCCATGACGTGGCGGTGACTATGGCTCCTTAGACTGTATTTG
>NW_017678533.1:20967-21278 GCF_001879085.1 Nicotiana attenuata
GCGGAAGGCGTGGGCTATAGCACACGAAAATTAGGGACTCGGGCGGAATTCTAGTTTTACGGCCGTAAAATGCCAAAAAATATAATTTGGCCATGACGTGGCGGTGACTATGGCTCCTTAGACTGTATTTGGCATCCCGAAAAAATTTTAGGCGATCCGGGTTCGGGGGACCGGGCCCACGGCGGAAGGCGTGGGCTGTAGCACACGAAAATTAGGGACTCGCGCAGATTTTCAGTTTTATGGCGGGGCGGTGACTATGTTTTCTTAGGCCGTGTTGACATCCAGGAAAAATTTTAGGCGATCCGGGTTCG
>NW_017678534.1:0-9819 GCF_001879085.1 Nicotiana attenuata
ATTTTCTTAATAAACAAACATGCTTAGGAGTTGGAGGTGTTAAACCTGAAGGAAATTTCATATACACCTCCTCCTGAAGATCTCCATGCAGAAATGCATTGTTAACATCCAATTGAGACACATTCCAGTCCCTTTTAGCTGCAATAGTGAGCAAACATCTTATGGTGGTCATCTTCACCACTGGTGAAAATGTCTCTCCATAATCTATCCCTTCTCTTTGGACATCCCCCCTTACTACCAGCCTTGCCTTTAATCTTTCAACTCTTCCATCTGATAGGTGCTTCACCTTGTACACCCATTTGCAAGGTAAAGCTCTTTTCCCTTTGGGTAGCTCAACTACATCCCATGTGTGGTTGTCTTCTAGTGCCTTAATCTCTAAATCCATAGCCGCAATCCAACCTGGATGTTGACATGCCTGTGCAAAACTGTTAGGCTCTGTAAGTGTAGAAATTGACTGCATGACATGTGGTTGTTTGGGGATAGAGAGGAGAAACAATACTCCCTAGGTTTAGCTGTATGAGTGAAACAAGCAGCTGCTACATCTGTGAACATGATATTATTGCACACATAATCCTTTAGGTAGGCTGGTTGGTTGGTAATTCTCCCTAACCTTCTCACTGGTGTAACCTGGTTAGGTTCAGGAAGTGGTGATATGGTATGTGGTGTATCTGGGATAGGTGAAGAAGAAATTGGACTAGGAGGTGAATAAGAATGGTGGGGTGTTGATGAAGAACTTGGTGATGGGGAAGAAAAATTATCAGGAAATTCAGGTTCCAAAGAAATAGGTGACTGATGGTCCTGTAGTGGAACTTGGTGGTTGTGTTCTATACTGTAGGTTGGGTTGGAAAAAATAGGCTGATGTGAAGGTATGTTTTTAGCAAAGGGAAAATGTGTTTCATGAAACTTGACATCCCTTGAAACAAATACTCTTCCTGAGGATATTTCCAGCAGCTTATATCCTTTTTGATGAAGAGGGTATCCAAGCAAAACACAGGCTGTTGCTCTCTCATCAAACTTTCCCCTTCCCTGTGCTAATGTTGAAGCATAGCAAAGACATCCAAAATTCCTTAGGTAATCATACTTAGTCTTCTTCTTAAACAAGACCTCATATGGTGTTTTCCCTTTAAGAACACTGGAAGGCATCCTATTAATGAGATGTGTGGCAGTTAAGATAGATTCTCCCCAATATGACATAGGTAACTTTGATTTAAATATTAAAGCTCTTGCAGTCTCCAAAAGATGTCTATGTTTCTTTTCAACAACTCCATTTTGTTGGGGGGTTGCCACACAAGACAATTGATGTATAATTCCTTGAGAGGCTAGGAAGGCTGCCTCTTGAGTCCCTTTTCCTAGTTCCAATGCATTGTCAGATCTTACCACTCTTACCTTCTCATTGAATTGTCTCTCAACCATAGATACGAAAGATTTAAGCATGGGAAAAGCATTACTTTTACTACTTAGTAAAAATGTCCATGTCCCCCTACTATAGTCATCTACTATAGTGAGGAAATGCATGAAACCATTGTAGGTGTTTGACCTATAAGGTCCCCATGTGTCAATATGTATAAGCTCAAATCTGTGCTTGGAACTTATTTTACTGATAGGGAAAGGATTTCTGGTTTGCCTAGCTTTAGGACACACATCACAAACAAAATCAGAATTAGATTTAGAATGAAAGAAATCTAAATGCTTCATTGCTGAAAATGGGAGCTGGCCCAATCTTACATGCCAAAGATTAACATCTGAAATAGTGTTCACTAGGAGTGGACTAGAAAAACAAACAGACTCAGAAATGGGATTTCTTCCTTTTGGAATTGAAAATACATCATTGCTAAATAAACCCTTAGACTTGAAACTACTTGGTTCCAATAAGTAGAGTCCTTCTCTAACTTCACCAAAAGCTTGAGGACTCTTCATTGAAAGGCCCTGCAACACACACTCAATAGATGTGAAAAGCACATCATATTTGAATTGAACACAAAACCTATGAACTGACAGCAGGTTATACTTGAATTCTGGAACATGCAATACATTGTTCAGAACATGACCAGGCAGGATAGAAATGCTCCCTATATGAGTAACAATTACCTTGAAAGAGTTAGCTAAACTGATGTTCAAAGGTACAGGGAGTGGAGAGAGAAACAAGAAAGAATTAGAATCAAAAGACATATGCTCTGAGGCACCTGAAACTATTATCCAGGTGTCTGATTTTAAAGTAGTGAAAACTGATCCCGAATACTTCAGAATAGTACCTGCTATTGCATTAGCATTGATTCCTGTATTTCCTGAATGTGCCAATTTTGTTTGCTTGTAGATGTGCATCATTTCTGCAACCTGCTCTTTGCTAAGCTGCTGTCCAAAATTATTCCCATTAAACTCATTTCCTTGTCCTCCTGGATTCTCTTCTTCATTTGCAACCACTGCATTCCCTTTAATTTGATTCTGATACTCTTTATGATTTGTGAATTCAAAATCATCAGGAAAACCAATGATTCTGTAGCAATCTTCCTGTGTATGTCCTGTTTTTCCACAATACGTACAGGTCATATTTGGATTGTATTTCTTCTTTGCTTTGAACTTCTGCTGAGGTTTAACAAACTTGTGTCCAGAATTGTTGAATTTGGGTCCTGTCCCTGTTCCCCTTTGAATCTGATTTCTGAATTTCTGGTGATTCTTTCCTTGTCCTGTAATCATGAAGGCTGCAAAATCAGCTAGAAGTTGTGCATTAGGCTCTTTGTTCTCTCCTGCTGCCATAAATGAAACTGATTGAGAGTTAAAACTTGCATTTGCATAAACCTGCCTTTGATTTTCATCCTGTAAGAGTAGGGAATAAGCTACATCCATGCTGGGCAAGGGATTCATCATGAGGATGTTTCCCCTTGCCTGTGCATAAATGTCATTTAGTCCCATTAGAAATTGGATCAACCTTTGATCTTCTAGTGACTTAGTTAACTTTTCCTTTCCTTCACAAGTACAAACACAAGAGCAGCATATAATGACATTCAAGGCATCCAATTCATCCCACAAACGTTTAAGTTTAGTGAAATAACCTGCAATATCACTATTCCCTTGTACTAAACCTGATAATTCCTTTTGCAGGTGATAGAGTTTTGCTCCATTTGATTTCCCAAATCTCTGCTCAAGACTGTCCCAAAGCTCCTTGGCAGTTTTGGAATAAATGACGCTGTCAGCAATGTCCTTTGAGAGAGCATTAAGGATCCAGGAGATCACCATATCATTCACACAATTCCATTGCTCAAGTTCTGGAGAGTTGAGACCTGGAGATTTGCAAGCTCCATTGATGAATCCAAGCTTCCTTTTAGCTGACAAGGACAAGAGAATGGACCTCCTCCATCCTGGGTATCCTCTTCCATCAAATACACTATTGACTAGAGTCATACCCGGAGAGTCGGAGTTATTGAGGTGATAGGGATGATTAGCATCATAGGTGACAGCTTTCGCAGTATTGCCGGTTCCTGCAGCAGTGATTGTGTCTCCCATCTTGTTCTATTGAAGAAATTAATCTAGAAAATTGATTGTATTGCTGGATCGAGCTAACTGCTCTTATACCAAGAAAGAAAATAGAGAAAGATGGAGAAAAATTTTCTGTGTATTTTCAATTAGATTGTGAACTGTACAGACTGTGACCCATATATACAGCAAAATAGAATCTAAGGCCTAACTACCTGTACACTTGTCTATTTTCCTATTGGCTATTCTATAACAAACTCACATGGTATTTACAAAATTAAATAAGAAATGCAGAAATATAAAATGGCCAATACTAATCTTGTCTTCAGCTTATTGAGCCCAATGAATTTTGAGCCCAAAATAACAATATTGGCCCAAACAACTTTAATGTCTATATACCCAACTTGTATCTTCAGACATCAATTCTCAGACATTGGAAATATCGAACTCTTCTTCTTCTTCATCTGAACTCTTCTTCTTCTTCATCGTTGGATCCTTTCTGTATCTTTGAGCAAGGATGGATGAATACCAAAATTAGGATGGGGTTTCTTCCCAATATGTTCACAAATCTTGTCGAATTAGCAAATTTTGTTTTGCTAGATACATTCTATGTAAGGAAAATAAAGGATATACCTCAGTCTATATGAACATGTTTTTAACTTTATTTAGTAATATTTATTCAACGCACGCATATACAATCCAAATTTGAGACTAGTGTTAGATATGCATTCCCGATTTGAATTTGATCTGATTGTATGCTGATGAAGATGGTGGATGAAGAAAATGCCTGGAAAACTTTTAAAATTGGGATGTGGTGGTCGTCTAAGTTTATATTTGCAAGATCTTTAAAACGAGGATAAAATTTGAACAGCAACCCGCAAAATGAACATAACTGATCAGTAAAATTTTCTATGTGCAGTTTTAATATAGAAAGTGTCTCGAAGACAAATATTCTCAGCTGTCTCATAATATAATGCTTGTTCTGTCTCTTTTAAATTTCACTTGGTTAACTTTTTCCATTTTGTTAAAAGCTTGACATAATTATTTTCAAGTATATGTATCTATCTAGTTTATATACACACTACGTACCTATGTATGTGCATGTATAATCTATAGTTATTATTTTTATTGTCATTATACATGTTACCGTGGGATATACATATACTATTTGTTTCAATGATGATGTCATTTAGCTGACCACATACGTGAGGTGACGTCATTATTCTTGAGCGATATGAAACCCTCTTCCCGGCTTTGTTTTGGTCTCTATATACAGTAAAAATAGCAGGGTCTAGCCAGTTTTCGGACTGGTCATTCAAAAATAGCCAGCGTTTACCAAGTCAATGAAAAATAGCCACCATTTTGCTGCAACAGAGACCGGTCCAGCATAATATACTGAAGTTCGGTGCACCTGTGTATGAACTTCCAGCATATTATGCTGGACCAATACACTTTGCTGGCTCCAGTATATTATGCCGGAGTTCCAGTATAATATACTGGAACTCCAATATATTATGGAGTATTTTTCCGGATTTTGAACAGTGTTTTCGTTCAGATTTATCTTTACATGAAAAGTGGCTAAATTTTGATTACTTTTAAAATTGGGCTATTTTTAAACGACCACTTGTAAATCTGGCTATTTTTGAATTTCTCCCCCTATATATACATAGAGCCCTTTGATAAACCACAACCCTTTCAAGTCCCACCAAAGTGATTTTGGTCTCTATATACATTTGCCATAAAACCCCACACGCCAATTAACATGGACTGCATTAACAAAACCACCATTATTACTACTTCACAAACTTTATCTTCTTCATCTTTTTCTGCCGGTGGAAGTACGGCTGCTCCTCCATCATCTCCGCCAGTTGTTCCGATAACACCTTGCGCAGCCTGCAAAATCCTCTGCCGGAGATGCATCGATAAATGTGTGTTGGCACCGTACTTTCCGCCCACGGAGCCCCTCAAGTTTACCACTGCTCATCGAGTCTTTGGTGCCAGCAACATCATCAAATCGTTGCAGGTATTTCTACGTTGATCATCTTTCTTGATTTTCACTTTGCATGATAATCACAAGGGTTTCATATTTGAACACAGATAAGTGTTTGGTACATATGATATGAGGAAAGTTTTTTTCCTGGTATTTGGTTGGTGAGTGAAAAAAAACATAAAAAATATACAATCATCTTATTAAAATTAATAACAATATTAGTAAATCAAAGAGTATTATGATGAAACTTTTAATAGTAGTGATTAAATATTATGTCTACGTGTTAACCAACGCATGTAATGACTTCCTGGCTTCATCGTATCAAACACCTAAGGGGCTAGGAGATCTACGGAGTATCTCTTTTTGCAAGAAATGCTTCATTTTAGTCATTCTTCTTATGTTTTTTATTTCACTTGCACCATAGTATTTTCTCGTTATTAAATAAAATAACAACAGGGATACAAAGTTGTCGTGCGGCTTCTTTAAGATGCATATTCTCTTACACATATATTCCACACTTAGCGTTTAGTGATCTAAGGGGAATATAATTAACTTTATCTAATCTATACCTAATCCCTCCTCAAGTTTAATTACCATAAACTATGACTTCGTCGTTTCCTCAAGCTGAAGCAAATCACACTTAGGATGGATCAATGTTGACCCCATAGCCCAACGGTCATTTTCTGGTATATCTTCATTTCCTTGAGATATGATCATAATATCTCTGTAAACCTTATGGCAAAATTAAATGCACAAACTCTAATTGCATGGTGTATGAGGCAAATGCAAGGATCAGAGATCCAGTGTATGGCTGCGCAGGTGCAATTTGGCAGCTGCAGAAGCATATTAGTGAGCTTCAAGCACAAGTTGCCAAGGCTCAAGTAGAGATGTTGAATGTGCAGTCACAAAACGCCAATTTGGTGGCATTAATTTGCAAGGAGATGTCACAAAATCAAGTAAACAAAGATAAGAATGAAGAACAAGCTTATGGAAATACCAAGTCTCTTTTTGGAAGACAATAGTGTATATGCAGCTTGGGAACCACTTTGGACATGATAGAAAACAACATTACGTTGGAATATTTCAACAAAATTAGTTTAATAATATTGCCCCCACAAAGGGTAGAAGAATTCAATGGCATCCTTTCTTGAGTCTCCTCGGAGGGGTACGGGGGACTTGGTCTCCTTATATTACTCGCTCAATTCTCATCTTATGAGCTAACTTTTGGGGTTGAATTAGGCTGAATGTCCATTTTTTATCATCCTTTGTAATTGTAACTTGTATAACTCAATAAGAATTGTTTTTCATTAAACACTACTCCCTCCGGTTCACAATAAGTGACCAATTTGCCTTTTTATTTTGCTCCAAAATAAGTGTTCATTTATATAATCAAGAAAAAATTCAATTTGTTTTTCCAAAATTACTCTTATGTACGTATCCCTAAAAAGTCTTTTACTCCTCACATTAAATTATGCTGCAACATTTAATTAAGGGTAATTTAGTCACACTAACTATTTTTGTCTAGAATTTAGTATTTCCTTAATGGGTGTGCCCAAGGCAAATTGGTCAGGGGACCGGAGGGAGTAATAATCTAGAGTGTTTACGAGAGTACCAAAGGTATTTGTGAGATGTACTTTATTAGACTTCTTTTCTCTTATTTGACGACGTCAAATACGGATACTAGTATACTACTTTTAATTTGTTGATATATATACTTTTCGTTTAACTAGTAATTGTCAAGTTTCCTTGTTGAACTTTGTCTTTTGACTGTATTAGTTGAGCTAACACCACCTTTTATTGATAACTAGACTCCAAAATTTGGCAAAGAGATCTTATCTCATTGAGTTGTTTGAAAAAAGAGTTAAAATTTGGTGTGTTATTTGTTTCTTTCTAAAACTAATAAGGATGTTTTCCTTTGAAATTAAATTTTAGAAGGAAAACGAAAAAGAAAATGTAGGTTCACAGGTATAGAATTGTTAATTACTTGAAAACTATGTAATACTATAAATTACAATAATTAATAATGATAGGACACGCCTGTTACGCAAGAAAGGAAGAATCGGTATTTAAGATCTTGAAACTGTTACCTATAAATATTATAAAAGGAGTAGGTTAACTGTAATTTTGTCACAGAGGTAAGTTTTATTTACCCCTTTTGTCCAGTGCATTTTTGGGATGGTATATATAAAAGGATTATGCCTCCTCATGGCATAAATTTTACGTAAAAAAAAAAATTAAAATATTTAGAAGGCACATAAAATTATTGCAATCAAAGAAAAACTCGTTTGACTGTTGAATTCAAACATCACCATATAAATTGAGACGAAGAAAGTAGTTACAATGAAAGATTGACCTAGTGCTTGAATAAGAAGCTGCCTCTTCATGAAATTAAACAATTAAAAACCCTATCAGACCTTAAGGAGACTTGAATTTCATTAAGGATATGTTTTGAAAATTACCACCTTGGAATATAAGATTTGGGTGTAATTGACATGCATATATTTTATAGCCAAGTAATATACACTCGAACTACTAATAAATATGTGGTGTAATCATAAGGTAACTTTTCACCCTAACTTTATATATATATATATATATATATATATATATATATATATNTATATGTAAAGATGAGCCTTGTTTCTCTGAATATATTGGTGATTGTGATGCAAGCCGGCTTCTTTAGAATTATTTCACATATTACTGAGGATCTGAAATTTTTCGAAAACCCTCTCAAATTTCGAATTGTATATTTACTTATCTTATCAAAAAATAATTTAATTATATAAATATCCCATAGGGGTAAGGGCGACATAGACATGCATAATAAAAGAAAACACCAACTAATATTTAGCCTGTCAGTGTTTAGTAGGACATTTGTAATAGTACATTTTTGGAGAAAGTGCATAAGGGGTGTTCCCATAACTATTAAAGCTTGAGAGTGTGTCTTTGCAAGTTTTGGAAACTCAAGGCACTTGAATTGATACTAACCTTTTCGTTAAGTCATTGATGATGTGCCTTGCATGTGTAAGTCTGTTATAGTCACACTCTTCTGTTTACTAATTTGGAGTAGGTTACATAAAAGTTACCTAGTGGAGGTTTAATAATATTTAGTAATCAATTGTAATAAGTTGCATCAATTTGCCAGTTGGAGGTTTGATAACATTTAGTATATTAAGAGGAGTTCAAATGTGAATTTTGCTTAGCCTATGACGAGAAGTTATGAGTGTTCATATTACTTTAGGTTTCTAATACATATTAGAGAGAAGTTGTAAACATAGGAGTAAAATGGGTCCTTGTAGCTTTTGTGTAATATGGTATGTTTTAAAAGCCTTCCCTTAGTGTATAAGGAACATTATATTGGAGAATTTCTGTTCCATAGAAGAAAGTTGGTCTACCAAAGAGCTACTTTTGGTTCAACTGATACCTGGATGTGGTCGGTAGCCTAGCAGTAGCACGTGCCTAAGGTCTGCCAAAGCCCTAGGTCTTGAATGAAACACAAGGATTACTTTTGGGTTCTTTTTTATGTAATAGCGGATATTGATCTAAAACTTTTTGTAGACATGGCTAGTGCAACTTCATCGTTTGAAATTTAGTACTAGTACTACAAAAACAACAACAACAACAAACCCAGTATGATTCCAACAGGTGGGGTCTGGGGAGGGTAGTCTGTACGCAGACCTTACCCCTGCCTAATGCAGGTAGAGAGGCTGTTTCCAATAGAAATTTAGTACTAGTACTACACTAAGTAAATGACTTCGTCTTCGTTGAGTTTAGTGGTTGTGGTTGATTTAATGCTTATTGGCTTCATAGTCTTCCACTAGCTCAAGGATTCAAGACTAATTCTAGGGGAAGACTAGTACATTAAGTAAGTGGGTTTTTAAAGTAGCTGATATGTTCTTCTAAGAAAAAGGGGTTGCCATATACAAGAGATATACAATTCTCTACAAATGCCATACAATGATAGATGCCTTATGTTCAACTAGAATAAATGGAAGGCACAATAGTTATTTGCATTTCAATAACAAGTCATTTATGTTTGGATAATGGTGTTTCTTTGCCCAAAGCTCATGAGTTCCTCTCCCTCCATCCAGTCTACAGCTTGGCGGATAACACTCCATCCCCTGGTGTTGTTCCTTTTCTACTCCTTTGTTTCTAAACCCAAAAGCCTATTTAAAATGTTCAGGATCACATTCCGATATTCCATACAACTGACATCACTTTGCTATTTTTCAGAAGATGATTAAGGCCCTCCCAGGTTTCCCTAAAACAGCAAGAACCAACTAATGAGTATACTCTTTTTTCGTAATTAAATTTTTAGCAATCAGCATAGCACCCTAGAGGAGCTATTAATTTCC
>NW_017678534.1:10207-14550 GCF_001879085.1 Nicotiana attenuata
GGGGGAAAAAACTGCTTTAGAGCTTCGATGCCCAAGTATCAGTTAAAGAAATTTCATCCTTTGCCTCCTTAATAACAGCAAATTTCCCTTAAAGGGGCAGCTCGGTGCACAAAGCACCCTGCATTCACGCAGGGTCCGGAGAAGGGCCGCACCCTAAGGGATGTTATGTAGACAGCCGCACCCTACAAAAATTTTCTGATATATTAGTGTTAAGTGAGCACCTTTGCAGAATTGAACTCGTTTTGAGATTAGAGGTAGGACATTTAGCACCCAATAATTTGTCTGTTTCCCTTTGTTAGATTTTAAATCGGACATACATATGTTGCTGCTTGATATACGGAACTATCTGATTTCAAAAGGTTGATGCTTCTTATATGTCTATAGTCTCTTGACATCTTTTTGGTGGCAGGTTTGTACCCAACGATCCTGGAAACGACCTTATGGTGTTGGCCTGCTTGTAGGTGGGCTAGATGAATCTGGCGCTCACCTCTATTATAATTGCCCTAGTGGTAACTACTTTGAATATCAAGCTTTTGCCATTGGATCTCGGTCACAAGCTGCAAAAACATACTTGGAGCGTAGGTATGGGAGTTTCACGGATTCTTCACGAGGAAGTCTGCTTAAGGATGCACTTTTTGCATTGAGGGAGACTTTGCAAGGAGAAAAGCTGACAAGCACGAACTGTACTGTTGCTGTGCTAGGTATAGGAGAGCCTTTCCATATGTTGGATAAAGATACTATCCAAGGATTAATCAATGAATTTGAGTTAGCTGGTGAAGAAGCTCCCGCTGCAAGCACAGATGCAGCTGCTGATGCCGAATCAGCAGTACCTGAAGCGGTCGCCCCTACTAATGAAGGTGCTGCACCAATGGATATATGATGACATTATGTTCTCCTTTGGATGTTAGTCCTTCCATATGCAAAAGTTTCTTGTTAGAATATTGAGGCTTCCTTTGGCAGTAGACCATATTTTCTGGTTGGACTTTTTTGTTATGCAATTATGTTCTCCGATCTTCATCATAATTGTACAACATATTGGAATTTCATCAGTTGTTACAATGCTTTTCATTGGGGCCCAAATTTTACTTTGTGCCTCACACAACTTGTGTGAGGGTTGTCCATGTCAGACAAGCGTAATTCAGGATTTTAAACCACTGTTCTACAACTTTTGGAGATATGTTCCACAACTTGTGGGGATATGTTCCACAACTTGTGGAATTTTAATATATACTTTTTTCAAAAATGTCAAATATTAGGTACATAACTGGAGATGAAGATGGTGCATTTCCTTTGCGTTCAATATGGAGCCGTCCTTGCCACTAAACATCTTTTGAACAAATACTTTTCCCTTTATTCAAAGACAGAGATTCCATCCATCTTTTGTGTACTTGCACTTTTACTGGAACATGACTGGGCAAAGGTTTACCTCTTTTGACTTCTGAGAAGTCATCTAGGCAATACATGTACTACTAGGACGAGGAGATGCACCATCGTTAGTAAAAAAGATTCTCAATGATTACCAATCATTGGAAAGAGGAGCAGTGAGCCATAGCAGATGGGTTATAGGGAGAAAAGTAGGGCTGGGACCTGAATCTCCTATGTTCTTACATATCAGACTGTTTTTGCTGTATACCTACATAGATTCCTACTGCAAATTTTGCAGAATATTACCACTCCACTATTAAAGAATCTCGAAGCAAGTTGTCTATAAGGGGATAATTTATCCCTTTTTGATAATTCTGAGAGGCTTTCAGAAAGCAAACATTCAACCAATGAAAGTATTTCATTTTCAGAAAGATAGATACTTCGCAAAACTGGTCATAATTAACAGGACCTTTACCCTCTATGGCAGAATTAAAAGTCTGGTTTCCTTTTTAAACATGACTGATACGGAAAAGGCGAAATGGCTTCCTGACCATTTAAACTTGTCCGGGTTTTAAAAGCCGATACATAAACTTATAACTTTTCCATTTGAACACTCGAACTTATTTTTTCCATAACTAATAAACACATTTGGCTATTGACCATGCTCATGTGGCGTCAGTTGGTCCTAATCAGCAGCCCGCGTGAGGAACACGACACACAGGAGCGTGAAAATCCCCTTCCCAACGCCCAACAGTACAAAATGGGTTGTGTTTAATTGTGTTCTTATTTATTCCTTCTAAAATACCCCCTTCCTCCATTTTTAAAAATCTGAAGCTCCATTTTCAATTTTTTACATTTTTTCAGACCGTAAAAATGGTGGAAAGTTGTATATTTTGTCATTGCAGAGTTGAAGCTAAGTTTTGAACTTCCCCATAACTTCCCCTTCCAAGTTCGTTGAACTCCTTGAACCCAATAATGGCATCTTTCAACTCTGAGAGTCGGAAAAATTCAGGACGGCGCTAGCGGTCAAGATCAGGAACCAACGACCACGAACAGAACCTCAATCGGCAACCGAAACAGCAAACTTCCGAGTAACCGGAACTTCGCTGAAAAAACTGAACCACGACAAACCTCCAAATAGCCCTCGACTTTTGATTGAGGAAGAAAATTGATCAGGTGGAGTGTTGTGTGGTGAAGGGAAGAAAAAGGAGCAGAGATAGGCGTTCTGTTGCTAGGGGTGTTGGAATTAGCTTGAAATGGTAATTAATGGGATGAAGAAGAACGCTAAAACAGTCAAAGAGAAGGAGTTGCTGCTTGACTTTTCCTTATTATTGATCCATTTTGATTTTGAGTTTGCCGACGTGTAAGACATCCATTGGTCATTTGCTATTGGATGGATACGTATGTGTATGTGTAATACACGCGCACATGATCTCTTGTCAGATGTGTTTATTAGTTATGGAAAAAACGAGTTCGAGTGTTCAAATGGGAAAATAGAAAGTTTATGTATCGGCTCTAAAAAATCCGACAAATTTAAGTAGCCAGGAAGCCATTTCGCCTACGGAAAAATCAGATTAACTTTGGAAGGAAGTGTAGTAGTTGAGGTCTCTTATCTATTACTCCTTATATGATTTGAGTTGATAGTTTTAAATTGATACCCAAAGCAACATGATATTAGAATAAGCAGATATTTTTGGTTCGAATCTCATAGCTGGCATCAACTAATTATTTCCACGTTGGGCCTTAAACCTGAATGTCACGTGTTTAATTACTTGAGAAAATCTCACTTTATACCTACTAATTCCAAACTATTTATCCTTTAATACTCAGACCCAAACTATTTACTACTCCTACCCATACTCCCCAAACTATTTACCCGCTAGTTTCACTTCCTATATATCTGCCCGAACATTCCCTTCGTGTTCATCGCACATTAATCATCAGCCAAAACATCAGAATTTATTTATTCTCTTCCTTCTAATTTCCCGGCCATTATTCAGTTCTTTCTCATTTTATTGCAATACAAAATGTCTAAATTATTTGCTATTGCAGTTCTTCTATATTTGTGTTAAATTCCGGTGGGGCTCAAATCACAAAAGCACCTTCTCAAGCCCCAATATCTTCTCCTTCTAAATCGCCCCAATAATCTGGTAACAAGTTTATATGTTATAGTAAAGTTTTAAGGAAGAAAATAGTTTTTTTGAAGATTTATTGTTTGATTCGATGTGGTGCTATAAAATATTGCTTATAGTATCTTCGAGTAAGCTTCCCAGATCTAAATTTTTGTGTGTATTTGAATATCCACCATTGTTGGGCTTGAAGCTCAATTTTATTTTTGAAGATTTCTTGTTTGATTCAAAGTGGGTGTTGTTAAATATTGCTTATAGTACCTTCTGGAAGTTCATACTGAAATTTGATAGCATTTGGACTGATTTGAGGTGATTGAGATCGAAATTTTCAGTTGAAAATCCAAGAAGAACACAGCTACAGTATACCGCTACGGTATACAATATGCTGTAGGAGTATATAGCTATACTGCAACAGTACACTATTATACACTACTAGAATTCCTGCATAAAGCGGCCAAAATTTAGCAACCAAAGTTGGTTTGCCAAGAAAAGCAACCAAAGTTGGTCGTTAAACTGGTGAAAATAATAAAATAATGATTTTAAATAAATTAGCGACCAACGTTGGTCGCAACTTGGTCGAAAATTTTGTCAAACTGTTGACCGGACTGGTCAGACTTGCTTGGTCAAAGAATTACTCAGATTAGCGACCAATGTTGGTCGCTTCATGGGACCCACTTATTAAATTTTAATAATTATAACATTATTTTTAAAAAAAAACAAAATATAAATAAATAAAATTTAAAATTAGCGATCAAAGTTGGTCGCTATATAAAGAAAAAACAGGTTGAGACCAACTTTGGTCGCTAATTTGGGACCCAGTTATAAAATTTCAATAATTATAATTTTGTT
>NW_017678534.1:20004-21269 GCF_001879085.1 Nicotiana attenuata
TGTTTTAATTTAAATAAATTTTCTTCGCTAACCTGAAATTATGTAGGACAATTGGTAAATGCAAGCAATTTGTTAAGCAGAGGAATAGGATTGAAGGATCTATATGCGAAGCTTATCTTGCGAAGGAAACTGCCCATTTTTGTTCTTATTATTTTGAGAGTAATGTGGCATGTGCTAGGAATAGGCCCAACAGGCACACGGTCGACCTTAGAAATGATCCATTATATCCGCCTATGTCCATATTCAATCAACCAGGCCGATGTTCTAAGGATGTTACAAAGAGAAGTTTGAGTGATATGGGGTACAAGTCAGCTACACTTCACGTGTTGCTAAATTGTCCTGAAGTTGTACCATATCTCAAGTAAGTATTGATTTAGTAGTTATCAAAATCTAAAAATTACTGTGATTACATCTCAATGCAACTACTAAAAATATTTGATGTGTCACAGTCACTTTGTGGGTCAATTTGGCCATGATGTTGTATATACAAGATTTGATACGTGGTTCAAACAATTTGTAAGTTTCTCTTTAAAATATTCTAACACTATGTAGGTAAACAATGTTTGGAAGTTATGCTAACTTATGAATTTATTTAACGATTTGTAGGTAAATGATCCAAATAATGGTGTAAATCAATTTTTGAAAGATGTATCTTGGGGACTTGGGGTTGAGGTCACAACCATGTCTAAGTACGTTGTGAATGGTTATAAGTTTCATACAGAGGATTGCTCTAAAAATAAAAATAGCAACAACAGTGGGGTGTGGGTTCAAGGTGGTGATGGCAACCAAGATGGAGATATTGATTATTATGGTGTGCTCAAAGAAATAATAGAACTAGAATATATAGGTTGGCCAAATAAGAAATTGATAATCTTTAGATGCAAGTGGTTTGACCCACATCCAACAAGAGGTACAATAGTACACTATCAATACAACATAATTGAGGTTAATCATACGATGGAGTATGATCGCTATGATCCTTTTATAATTGCACATAATGTTAGGCAAGTGTATTATGCTCCTTATCCATTGCGGTGGAATAAGGCTGATTGGTGGGTTGTAATAAAAACTAAGCCTGTGGGTAGGGTAGAAGTCGAGAATGTGTTAGATGTTGCATATCAAAACGATATCTCCAGTGTTCACCAAATAGTGGATGAAGTTTTAGAAAATGATTTGGAACATCCTGAACACATATTGGAAGAAGTTGATATGGATGAAGTAAGAATTATAGAAAACGAGGAAGAAGAATCAACTGATGAAGCTCA
>NW_017678535.1:0-21254 GCF_001879085.1 Nicotiana attenuata
CTAGCACATGGGACAGGTCGGCGTGATACCTCCGAAGCATAGACACGTGAAAAACCGGATGGACTCCCGATAAGCTGGGAGGTAAAGCAAGCAACTTCCCCAACTCGCTTCAACACCTCAAATGGGCCAATGAACCTGGGGCTCAGCTTGCCCTTCCTCCCGAATCTCATAATCCCCTTCATCGGTGAGACTTTCAAGAGAACCTTCTCACCGACCATGAATGATACATCACGCGCCTTCTGATCCGCGTAACTCTTCTGTCTAGATTGTGCTGAGCGAAGCCTTTCTTGAATCAACTTTACCTTTTCCAAGGCATCTCTCACCAAATCTATACCGTACAACTTAGCCTCACCAGGCTCAAACCACCCGATAGGAGAACGACATCGCCGACCATATAAAGCCTCAAATGGAGCCATCTTGATGCTGGACTGATAGTTGTTGTTGTAAGCAAACTCAGCTAAGGGAAAGAACTGATCCCACTGCCCTCCAAAGTCGATCACACATGCTCTAAGCATGTCCTCTAGAATCTGAATTGTCCGCTCCGACTGTCCGTCGGTCTGAGGATGGAATGTTGTGCTGAGCTCCACACGGGTCCCCAACTCACTCTGAACGGCTCTCCAAAAATGGGAAGTGAACTGAGGGCCTCTATCTGATATGATGGAAACAGGCACACCGTGCAACTGGACTATCTCCCGAATGTAGATCTGAGCCAACCTCTCTGAAGAATAAGTAGTCACAATCGGAATGAAGTGTGCAGACTTGGTCAACCTATCAACAATGACCCACACTACACCAAACTTCCGCAATGTCCGCGGCAACCTAACTACGAAGTCCATAGTAATGCGCTCCCACTTCCACTCAGGGATAGGCATCTGCTGAAGTAGGCCACCTGGTCTCTGGTGTTCATACTTAACCTGCTAGCAATTCAAACACCTAGCCACATACTCCACTATGTGTTTCTTCATCCTCCGCCACCAATAATGCTACCTCAAGTCATGATACATCTTCATAGCATCTGGGTTAACAGAATACCGCGAACTATGTGCCTCCTCTAGAATCCTCTCCCTCAAGCCGTCAACATTAGGAACACATAGGCGACCCTGGAGCCGCAGGAAACCATCCTCGCCGATAGAAACCTCCTTGGAACTACCATGTAGCACCGTCTCTCAGAGAACTGCCAAATACGGATCATCGAACTGCCGGGCCTTGATCTCCCCCAATAATGTAGACT
This sequence comes from Nicotiana attenuata, assembly GCF_001879085.1. NCBI lineage: Eukaryota > Viridiplantae > Streptophyta > Magnoliopsida > Solanales > Solanaceae > Nicotiana > Nicotiana attenuata. The sequence continues at coordinate 1,232 of NW_017678535.1, forward strand.
GAGCAACAACACACGCAAGGACTCGGCTGGGCTCTGAAATATCCAACCTCACATGTTTGTTAGCCAACGACTGAATGTCCAACGCTAGTGGCCTCTCCTCCACAGGAATGAATTCCAAGCTACCCATACTCTCTGCCTTCCTGCTTAAGGTATCCGCGACCACATTTGCTTTCCCCGGGTGATAAAGAATGGTGATGTCATAATCCTTCAGTAACTCAAGCCATCTACGCTGCCTCAAATTGAGATCCCTCTGCTTGAACAAATGCTGTAAGCTGCGATGATCAGCATAAACCTCACATGACGCCCAATACTGATAATGCCTCCATATCTTAAGAGCATGAACAATCGCGGCTAACTCTAAATCGTGTACAGGGTAATTCTTCTCATGAATCTTCAGCTGACGCGAAGCATATGCAATAACTCGCCCCTCCTGCATCAATACATAACCCAAACCATCGCGTGAAGCGTCGCAATATACCGTATACATCCCCGAACCGAAAGGCAACACAAGAACTGGTGCTGTAGTCAAAGCCATCTTGAGCTTCTGGAAGCTCGCCTCACAATCATCGGACCAGCGGAAGGGAGCACCCTTTTGGGTCAATCTAGTCATAGGTGATGCAATAGATGAAAAGCCCTGCACGAATCGCCGATAATAACCTGCCAACCCCAGGAAACTCCTAATCTCGGTCACTAAAGTAGGATGTGGCCAACTCTGAACTGCCTCAATCTTCTTGGGATCCACCTTAATACCCTCTCCTGACACAATATGCCCCAAGAATGCCACTGACACTAGCCAAAACTCACACTTGGAGAACTTAGCATATAGTTTCTGCTCCCGCAAGGTCTGAAGCACTACCCTCAAATGCTGCTCATGCTCCCCCAGGCTACGTGAGTATATCAAGATGTCGCCAATGAAGACGATGACAAGGAATCAATATAAGGTCTGAACACCCGGTTCATCAAGTCCATAAATGCCGCTAGGGCATTGTCAAGCCAAAGGACATCACCAGAAACTCATAATGACCATATCTAGTATGGAAGGCAGCCTTTGGAACATCTGAGTCCCGAATCCTCAATTGATGGTACCCCGATCTCAAGTCGATCCTAGAGAACACCTAGCACCCTGTAACTGATCGAACAAATCATCAATGCGCAGCAACGGGTACTTGTTCTTGATGGTAACCTTGTTCAACTGGCGGTAATCAATGCACATCCGCATGGTCCCATCCTTCTTCTTTACAAACAACACTGGTGCACCCCAAGGTGACACACTCGGTCTAATAAACCCCTTTGCTAACAACTCCTCAAGCCGCTCCTTCAACTCTTTCAACTCTTTCGGAGCCATACAGTACGGTGGGATAGATATAGGCTGGGTACCTGGAGCCAAATCAATACAGAGATCAATATCACGATCCAGTGGCATGCCAGGAAGGTCAGAAGGAACACATCGGCGAACTCCCGGACTACTGGAACTGAATCAATTGTCGGAGACTCTGCGGTGGTGTCCCGAACATAAGCTAGATAAGCCAAACACCCCTTCTCGACCATATGTCGAGCCTTCAAAAAAGAAATAACCCGGCTAGACGTATTAACTGAGGAACCCTTCCACTCCAACCTTGGAGACCCTGGCATTGCTAATGTAACAGTCTTGGCATGGCAATCTAGGACAGTGTGATATGGGGATAACTAATCCATGCCCAAGATGACCTCAAAGTCGATCATATCAAGCAATAAGAGATCTGCTCTAGTCTCGAACCCACAGAATGTGACCACACAGGACAGGTAGATCCGATCCACAACCACAGAATCGCCCACAGGAGTAGACACATGAACAGGAGTGCCCAAAGGCTCACGAGGAATAATCAGGAAACGAGCAAACAAAGATGACACATATGAATAGGTAGACCCGGGATCAAATAGCACTGAAGCATCCCTACCGCAGACGAAAATAATACATGTGAAAACGGCATCTGAGGCTAATGCATCTGGTCTGGCCGGAAGAGCATAGAATCTGGCGGGAGCGTCGGCTGGCTGGCCTCCCCCTGACTGAGCAGTAGCTGGTTGACCTCTCCCTGTCTGGCCTTCACCTCTAGGACGGCATCTACCTATCTGTCCCCCACCTCTAGGCGGCTGGGCAACCGGTGCTGAAATCATGGGCTGCTGACCCTGCTGTACTGCCTTGCCCCGAAGTCCGGGGCAGGTCCTCTTCATGTGACACGGATCTCCATACTCGTAACAACCTCTCGGCACCATAGCCTACTGTCCGGAAGCCTGGCCCTGATGGCCCGAATACCCACCGGAGGAACTCTAAATAGCTGGTAGACGGTAAGAACTCTCTGGCATAGCACTGAAATAGGAACCAGAAGAACCCTGGGGACCTGAATACCCACTGGAAGAACCCTGAATAGCTAGCGAGCGATAAGAACTCTCTGGCATGGCGCTAAAATAGGGGCGCGTTGGAGAACCTCGAGCAGGTGGTGGTGCTGAATGTGGGGGCCTGCTAGGCTGACCCCTCCCAAACTGACCTCTACCCCTAGTCGGGGCACCTCTGAACTCTCCGGAGAACCTAGCTCTCTTGTCCTGTTGCATCTGCTCCCTACCTCTTAGATCCCTCAATCCTCCGAGCAATCTCCACCACTAGCTGATAAGGAGTCCCTATCTCCACCTCTCGGGCCATGTTGTCCCTAATGCCAGAATGCAACCCTGCAACGAACCTCCGCACCCTCTCCGCATTAGTGGGAAGTATCATCAATGCATGGCGGGATAGCTCAGAAAACCTCGCCTCATAGTCGGTCACAGACATCTGACCCTCCTCAAGTTGCTCAAACTGATACCGTAGCTCTTCCCTCTCAGAGGGTGGGATATACCTGTCCAGAAATAACTGCGTGAAATGACTCCAAGTGATGGGAGAAGAACCTACTGGCCTGCCAAGAACATACGACTGCCACCATCTACGGGCCCTACCCTCCAGCTGAAAAGTAGCAGTCAACCCCATCGCGACTCCAATATCCTCAGGTTGTGCAGTNACATAAATGTCATGCGCACATCATGCCAAGTTCGTACGGCCCGGTCCAACATAGAAAGGAAATGTGCACTGCTAGAGGGTCGAATGGTGCGAACTATAGATGCATCTATTTCTACCGAGGCGATCGGCCCGATCCACAAATATCAACTATCATCAAGAAGGCACATAAGGCGCATTCATAGTCACATAAATTCACACAAGTTGTCAAGTAAGTGCATACGTTCTTATACATTTATTTCCAACCCCTAACATGTCCTAAGTGATCTCATTAACATAAGTGGATATAGACATTTGCAAATATAGCATGATACGGGTCCTAAACTACCCAGACAATTAACATAATAGTAGCTAGGCATGGACTCTCGTCACCTTGTGCGTACGTAGCCCCCACAATTAGTAACACATGATTAATTAACTCGCCTATGGGGACATTTCCCTCTTACAAGGTTAAAAAGGACTCACCTCGCTCCTAAGCGTACTTTCCGGTCCAAGCTTAAGCCCAAACCTTCAATTTGGTGTCAAACACTCCAAAACAATCCAAATAGCGTAGAAACCAATCAATATAGGCTTAAAGGTTTATATCCCAACCACTAGGGTGATTTCCCAATCCAAATTACAAGATTTCTAAAATTCGACCCCGGGCCCACTTGACCGGATTTCGGAAATTTTTGAAGAAAGTTGTTACCCATATCCTAAGGATCAATAATATATAATTTCTACTTCATTCCATAACAAATTTCATGGTTAAATCTTGTTTTTATCAAAACCCTAGGTTTTACTCAAATCCCATGAATTTTTACTAATTTTTGTGTGTTAATCTACCCAAAACCCAAGTATTAAACTCACATTAAGTAGAAATAACTTACCTCACAATGCTAGGTTGAAATCCCCTCTTTGAAAGCTCCCAAATCGCCCAAGTGTAGAGATAAAATGAAATGAATGGCCTAAGTCCCGTTTCTAAAAGTTGTGTCCAGGCCTCTGATGTTGCATTTGCGACATCAGGTTCGCAAATGCGAAGTCGCAATTGCGACAAAAGCATCACAATTGCGAACCGGCCCCCCTCCTGCCTTGATCGCAAATGCGGACCCTGCTGGGTTCGCAAATGCGAAGAAAATGTCGCAAATGCGACGACTGCCCCCAGCCTGGCTTCATCGCAAATGCGATGATTTTCTCGCAAATGCGAGGTTCGCAATTGCGAACAATTCCTCGCATTTGCGAGACCTGTAACATTTCCCAGAAACACCAGAAAACTGGAGTGTTTTTCACCCCCAACCCATGCCTGAAACTCACCCGAGCCCTCAGGGCTCCACTCCGAACACCCACACAAGTCCAGCAACATTGTACAAACTTGCTCGAGCGATCAAATCGCCGAAATAACATCTAAAACTACGAATTCAACTCCAAAACGCATGATATCCTTAAGAACACTCAAATTCCTATTTTTACAACCGGATGTCCGAATCACGTCAAATCAGTCCCGTTTCTCACCAAATTTCACAGACAAGACTTAAATATTATATTGGACCTGTACCGGGCTCCGGAACCAACATATGGGCCCGATACCAACATGATCGAACTTTATTAAATTCGTTAAATCCTTTAAATTTCAGTTTAACAATTTTTAACAAAAAATTCATTACTCGGGCTAGGGACCTCGGAATTCGACTTCGGGGCATACGCCCAGGTCCCATATTTTCCCGCAGACCCTCCGGGACCGCGAAAATGCCCGTCCGGGTCCGTTTACTAAAAATATTGACCGAAGTCAAACTTGGCCTTTTAAGCCAACCTTAAGGAACTAAGTGTTCTGATTTCTACCCAAACTCTTCCAAATCCCGAACCAACTATCCCCGTAAGTTGTAAATCAGTTAAAGCAACTACGGAAAGTCTTATTTAGGGGAATGGGGTTCTAGAAGGCAAAACAACCAGTCGGGTCGTTACATTCTCCACCTCTTAACCAAACGTTCGTCCTTGAATGGATAAAGAAAAGTACCTGAGCTAGGGAAATGATGGGGATATTTGCTCCGCATGTCTTCCTCGGACTCCCAGGTCGCCTCCTCGACTGGTTGGCCCCTCCAGTGGACCTTTACTGCAGAAATCCTCTTGGATCTCAACTGGCGCTCCTGTCTATCAACAATGGCAACTGGCTCCTCCTCATAGCCCAAGCTCTCGTCTAGCTGAATAGTGCTGAAGTCTAGCACATGGGACAGGTCAGCGTGATACCTCCGAAGCATAGACACGTGAAAGACTGGATGAACTCTTGACAGGCTGGGAGGCAGAGCGAGCTCATAAGAAACCTCCCCAACTCTCCTCAACACCTCAAATGGGCCTATGAACCTGGGGCTCAGCTTGCCCTTCCTCCCGAATCTCATAATCCCCTTCATCGGTGAGACATTCAAGAGAACCTTCTCACCGACCATGAATGATACATCACACACCTTCTGATCCGTGTAACTCTTCTGTCTGGATTGTGCTGAGCGAAGCCTTTCCTGAATCAACTTTACCTTTTCCAAGGCATCGCTCACCAAATCTATACCTTACAACTTAGCCTCACCAAGCTCAAACCACCCGATAGGAGAACAACATCGCCGACCATATAAAGCCTCAAATGGAGCCATCTAGATGCTGGACTGATAGCTATTATTGTAAGCAAACTCAGCTAAGGGCAAGAACTGATCTCACTGCCGTCCAAAGTCGATCACACATGCTCTAAGCATGTCCTCCAAAATCTGAACTGTCCGCTCCGACTGTCCGTCGGTATGAGGATTGAATGTTGCGCTGAGCTCCACACGGGTCCCCAACTCACTCTGAACGGCTCTCTAGAAATGGGAAGTGAACTGAGGGCCTCTATGTGATATGATGGAAACAGGCACACCGTGCAACCGGACTATCTCCCAAATGTAGATCTGAGCCAACCTCTCTGAAAAATAAGTAGTCACAATCGGAATGATGTGTGCCGACTTGGTCAACCTGTCAACAATGACCCACACTGCATCAAACTTCCGCAATGTCGTCGGCAACCCGACTACGAAGTCCATAGTAATGCGCTCCCACTTCCACTCAGGGATATGCATCTGCTGAAGTAGGCCACCTGGTCTCTGGTGTTCATACTTAACCTGATGGCAATTCAAACACCTAGCCACATACTCCACTATGTCTTTCTTCATCCTCCGCCACGAACAATGCTGCCTCAAGTCGCGATACATCTTCGTAGCACCTGGGTGAATAGAATACTGCGAACTATGTGCCTCCTCTAGAATCCTCTCCCTCAAGCCATCAACATCAGGAACACATAGGCGACCCTGGAGCCGCAGGACACCATCCTCGCCGATAGAAACCTCCTTGGCACTACCCTGTAGCACCGTCTCTCTGAGAACTTCCAAATGTGGATCATCGAACTGCTAGGCCTTGATCTCCCCCAATAATGAAGACTGAGCAACAACACACGCAAGGACTCGGCTGGGCTCTGAAATATCCAACCTTACAAGTCTGTTAGCCAAGGACTGAATGTCCAACGCTAGTGGCGTCTCCTCCGCTGGAATGAATGCCAAGCTACCCATACTCTCTGCCTTCCTGCTTAAGGCATCCGCGACCATATTTGCTTTCCCTGGGTGATAAAGAATGGTGATGTCATAATACTTCAGTAACTCAAGACATCTACGCTGTCTCAAATTGAGATCCCTCTGCTTAAACAAATGTTGTAAGCTGCGATGATCAGTATAAACCTCACATGACGCCCCATATAGATAATGCCTCCATATCTTAAGAGAATGAACAATCGCGACTAACTCTAAATTGTGCACAGGGCAATTCTTCTCATAAATCTTCAGCTGACACGAAGCATATGCAATAACTCGCCCCTTCTGCATCAATACACAAACCAAACCAACGCGTGAAGCGTCGCAATATACCGTATACCTCCCCGAACCGTAAGGCAACATAAGAACTGGTGCTGTAGTCAAAGCCGTCTTGAGCTTCTAGAAGCTCGCCTCACAATCATCGGACCAGCGGAAGGGAGCACCCTTCCGGGTCAATCTAGTCAGAGGTGATGCAATAGATGAAAAGCCCTGCACGAATCGCCGATAATAACCTGCCAACCCCAGGAAACTCTTGATCTCGGTCACTGAAGTAGGACGTGGCCAACTCTGAACTACCTCAATCTTCTTGGAATCCACCTTAATACCCTCCCCTGACACAATATGCCCCAAGAATGCCACTAACTCTAGCCAAAACTCACACTTGGAGATCTTAGCATATAGCTTCTGCTCCCGTAAGGTCTGAAGTACTACCCTCAAATGCTGTTCATGCTCCCCCAGGCTATGGGAGTATATCAAGATGTCGTCAATGAAGAGGATGACAAAGGAATCAATATAAGGTCTGAACACCCGGTTCATCAAGTCCATAAATGTCGTTGGGGCATTAGTTAGGCCAAAGGACATCACCAGAAACTCATAATGACCATATCTAGTACGGAAGGTAGTCTTCGAAACATCTGAGTCCCGAATCCTCAACTGATGGTACCCTGATCTGTCGATCTTAGGGAACACCCTAGCACCCTGAAACTGATCGAACAAATCATCAATGCGCGACAACGGGTACTTGTTCTTGATGGTAACCTTGTTCAACTGGCGGTAATCAATCCACATCCGCATGGTCCCATCCTTCTTCTTTACAAACAACACTGGTGCACCCCAAGGTGACACACTCGGTCTAATAAACCCTTTTGCTAACAACTCCTCAAGTTGCTCCTTCAACTCTTTCAGAGCCATACAGTACGGTAGGATAGATATAGGCTGGGTACCTGGAGCCAAATCAATATAGAAATCAATATCATGATCCGGTGGCATGCCAGGAAGGTCAGAAGGAAACACGTCGGCGAACTCCTAGACTACTGGAACCGAATCAATTGTTGGAGACTCTGCGGTGGTGTCTCAAACATAAGCTAGATAAGCCAAATACCCTTCTCGACCATATGCCGAGCCTTCAAGAAAGAAATAACCCGACTAGATGTATCAACTGTGGAACCCTTCTACTCCAACCTTGGCAACTCTGGCATTGCTAATGTAACAGTCTTGGCATGGCAATCTAGGATGGCGTAATACGGGGATAACCAATCCATGCCAAGGATGACCTCAAAGTTGATCATGTCAAGCAACAAGAGATCTGCTCTAGTCTCGAACCCACAAAATGTGACTACACAGGACCGGTAGATCCGATCCACAACCACAGATCGCCCACAGGAGTGGACACATGAACAGGAATGCCCAAAGGCTCACGAGGAATAATCAGGAAATGGGCAAACAGAGATGATACATATGAATAGGTAGACCCTGGATCAAATAGCACTGAAGCATCCCTACCGTAGACGGAAATAATACCTGTGATAACGGCATCTGAGGCCAATGCATCTGGTCTGGCTGGGAGAGCATAGAATCTAGCGGAAGCGCCGGCTCGCTGGCCTCCCCCTGACTGAGCAGTAGCTGGCTGACCACTCCCGGTCTGGCCTCCACCTCTAGGATGGCCTCTACCTGTCTGTCCCCCACCTCTAGGCGGCTGGGCAACCGGTGCTGAAATCATGGGCTGCTGACCCTACTGTACTGCCTTGCCCCGAAGTCTGGGGCAGGTCCTCTTCATGTGACCCGGATCTCCACACTCGTAACAGCCTTTCGGCACCATAACATGCTGACCGAAAGCCTGGCCCTGATGGCCCGAATACCCACCGGAGGAACTCTGAATAGCTAGTGGACGGTATGAACTCTCTGGCATAGCACTGAAATAGGAACCAGAAGAACCCTAGGGACCTGAATACCCACTGGAAGAACCCTGAATAGCTGCCGGGCAATAAGAACTCTCTGGTATGGCACTGAAATAGGGGCGCGCTGGAGCATCTCGAGCAGGGGGTGGTGCTGAATGTGGGGGCCTGCTAGGCTGGCCCCTCCCAAACTGACCTCCACCCCTAGCCAGGGAACCTCTGAACTCTCCAAAGAACCTAGCCCTCTTGTCCTGCTGCATCTTCTCCCTACCTCTCAGACGGTAGCCCTCAATCCTCCGAGCAATCTCCACCACTAGTTGATAAGGAGTCCCCATCTCCACCTCTCGGGCCATGTTAGCCCTAATGCCATAATGCAACCCTACAACGAACCTCCGCACCCTCTCCGCATCAGTAGGAAGTATCTTCAATGCATGGCGGGATAGCTCAGAAAACCTCGCCTCATAGTCGGTCACAGACATCTGACCCTGCTCAAGCTGCTCAAACTAATACCGTAGCTCTTCCCTCTTAGAGAGTGGGATATACCTGTCCAGAAATAACTGTGTGAACTGACTCCAGGTGATGGGAGGAGAACCTGCTGGCCTGCCAAGAACATACGACTGCCACCATCTACGGGCCCTGTCCTCCAGCTGAAAAGTAGTGAAGTCAACCCCATGCGACTCCAATATCCTCATGTTGTGCAGTTTGTCCCTGCACCTATCAATGAAATCCTGGGCATCCTCATGACTCTCACCCCCGAAGACAGGAGGGTGTAGCCTGGTCCATCTGTCCAACAAATTCTGCGAACCACCACTCGCAGCTGGTCCGGGCTCGGGTACTCCTGCAGCAACTGGCTGAGCCCCACCTGCGGGTAGTGCACCCGGAGTCTGATATACTGCAGCTGCATGTCCAGGAGCCTGAGCAGTAGGGGTCTATGCTCCCCCTCCCTCCTATGACGTGGCTGGATCCACTGGAAATAAACCAGCCTGAGTCATGGTGTCCATGAACCGGAGCATACGGCCCATGACCTCCTGAAATCCCGGTGCTGTCATGAAGTCCGTCGGGGTAGGCTCAGCTGCAGGCACCTCGACCTGCTCCTCAATGATGGGATCTTTCACAAGATCCGCCGGTGGTGCTACTGGGATAGCTCTGGGACGCCCTCGTCCCCTACCTCGGGCCGGTGCCCTCCCCGGCCTCTAGCAACAGGGGGAGCAGCTCCTCCCGGGTCTGGAACAGCTCCTGTGCGGGTCCTCACCATCTGTGAGAGAATAGAAGAGGGGAAATTTAGTGTACTAACCACTGCATGATAGGAAATGAAGAAAGAGTAGTTTCCTAACACCCTATAGCCTCTCGAAGATAAATACAGATGTCACCGTACCGATCCGCAAGACTCTATTAGGTTTGCCCATAACTTGTGAGACCTACGTGAACCTAGTGCTCTGATACCATGTTGTCACGACCAAATTTTGTTATAGGTCGTGATGGCGCCCAACTCCGTTGTCAGGCAAACCAACTCTACATATTAGTAAAATCTCATTTTTCTACATTACCAAAACAGTTCCGATAATTTGTTCATTAGAATAAAAAATAAGTGATAATCAGTAACGTACGATAATAATTTTTACAACCCAAAAGAATAGTCTACCAATGTATGTGCCAAGACCTGGTGTCACAAGTATATGGGCATCTAGTAGAATACACAAAAGAATAAATCTATCCTATTTTCTGAACTAGAATAGACAGCCAAAAGTACAGAGAGACTCCATCACGCTGCTGAACGGCAGGGAAAGGAGCAACTCACCGTGGAATCTCGGGACTCTAACAAGAATGCGCACCAGACTGATAGCAGATGTACCTGCCTCAGATCCTGTACAATGAAGTACAGAAGCGTAGTATGAGTACATAAACAACATGTACTTAGTAAGTATCCAGTCTAACCTCGAAGAAGTAGTGATGAGGGGTCGACATGACACATACTAAGGTCAATACCAATAATGATTTAAGATTTCACTAAGCATGGATAATATAGGCAAAATAACAAGCTCAGAGTTTACAGAGACCAATATATATCAATTCCAATCATGTCTTATATGGTTTCAATTCAAGGCATTTATCAGAGTAAGTCATGAATAAGATTTCACATAAATGTCATGCGCACATCATGCCAAGGTCGTACGGCCCGGTCCAACATAGAAAGGAAATGTGCACTGCTAGAGGGTCGAATGGTGCGAACTATAGATGCATCTATTTCTACCAAGGCGATCGGCCCGATCCACAAATATCAACTATCATCAAGAAGGCACATAAGGCGCATTCATAGTCACATAAATTCACACAAGTTGTCAAGTAAGTGCATACGTTCTTATACATTTATTTCCAACCCCTAACATGTCCTAAGTGATCTCATTAACATAAGAGGATATAGACATTTGCAAATATAGCATGATACGGGTCCTAAACTACCCGGACAATTAACATAATAGTAGCTACGCATGGACTCTCGTCACCTTGTGCGTACGTAGCCCCCACAATTAGCAACACATAATTAATTAACTCGCCTATGGGGACATTTCCCTCTTAAAAGGTTAGAAAGGAGACTCACCTTGCTCCCAAGCGTACTTTCCGGTCCAAGCTTAAGCCCAAACCTTCAATTTGGTACCAAACACTCCAAAACTATCCAAATAGCGTAGAAACCAATCAATATAGGCTTAAAGGTTCATATCCCAACCACTAGGGTGATTCCCCTACCCAAATTACAAGATTCCTAAAATTCGACCGCGGGCCCACGTGCCCGGATTCTGGAAATTTTTGAAGAAAGTTCTTACCCATATCCTAAGGATCAATAATGTATAATTTCTACTTCATTCCATAACAAATTTCATGGCTAAACCTTGTTTTTATAAAAACCCTAGGTTTTACTCGAATCCCATGAATTTTTACTAATTTTTGTGTGTTAATCTACCCAAAACCCAAGTATTAAACTCACATTAAGTAGAAATAACTTACCTCACAATGCTAGGTTGAAATCCCCTCTTTGAAAGCTCCCAAATCGCCCAAGTGTGGAGATGAAATGAAATAAATGGCCTAAGTCCCGTTTTTAAAAGCTGTGTCCAGGCCTCTGATGTCGCATTTGCGACATCAGGTTCGCAAATGCGAAGTCGCAATTGCGACAAAAGCATCGCAATTAAGAACTGGCCCCCTCCTGCCTTGATCGCAAATGCGATACTGGGGTCGCAAATGCGGACCCTGCTGGGTTCGCAAATGCGAAGAAAATGTCGCAAATGCGACGACTGCCCCCGGCCTGGCTTCATCGCAAATGCGAGGTTCGAAATTGTGAACATTTCCTTGCATTTGCGAGACCTGCAACATTTCCCAGAAACACCAGAAAACTGGGGTGTTTTTCACCCCCAACCCAAGCCCGAAACTCACCCAAGCCCTCGGGGCTCCACTCCGAACACCCACACAAGTCCAAAAACATTGTGCAAACTTGCTCGAGCAATCAAATCGCCAAAATAACATCTAAAACTACGAATTCAACTCCAAAACGCATGAAATCCTAAAGAACACTCAAATTCCTATTTTTACAACCGGACGTCCGAATCACGTCAAATCAGTCCCGTTTCTCACCAAATTTCACAGACAAGACTTAAATATTATATTGGACCTATACCGGGCTCCAGAACCAACATACGGGCCCGATATCAACATGATCAAACATTATTAAATTCTTTCAATCCTTTGAATTTCAGTTTAACAATTTTTAACAAAAAATTCAATACTCGGGCTAGGGACCTTGGAATTCGATTCCGGGTATACGTCCAGGTCCCATATTTTCCTATGGACCCTCCGGGACCATCAATATGCCAGTCCGGGTCCGTTTACTAAAAATATTGACCGCAGTCAAACTTGGCCTTTTAAGCCAACCTTAAGGAACTAAGTGTTCCGATTTCTACCCAAACTCTTCCAAATCCCGAACCAACTATCCCCGCAAGTCGTAAATCAGTGAAAGCAAGTACAGAAAGTCATATTTAGGGGAACGAGGTTCTAGAAGGCAAAATGACCAGTCAGGTCGTTACATATGAGGTGGCTACTTATACCGCTCGATGGTGTGTGACTTGTCAAGGTTTGACCCGAGAGCAATTTGCTACGGTAGCGCCCGACTTCGCACGCCACATTCCCACAAACTTAAGGCACATATACCATGATATGGGAGGTCAACCGCAGGAATAAGCACCTTAACTACAATGAAGCCGATGGATTCTCCTTCGTAGATCAGAGTCTTCTTTTAGTTGGCAGTCCACTTTGATTTTTCATTTGTAGTCATCAGGTTTGTAAGAGTCTTTTAGTGTTTTGAGTCTTGATTAAATATTCTCTTGTTCGAGTCAAGTCCGGTCTTGTTTAAATATTCGTCTTTTGGGTTGTATCTTTATGTAATTTTCCTTTGTCTTATACCAAAAAGAAAAAATCGAAAGGGTCATGTCCTTGAACTACGTAATGATCTGATTCATGCGGCGACATGATATGTAGGCAACCCACAAAAGGTTCGATCGAAATATTTTTCAACGGCTCTAAAATAAGGCAAGGTGTAAAAAACAAAAAAAGAAGAAGAGAGAAATAAATAAGAGTGTCAATAAGCAGCAACCTTTTAAGCCGGAATGAAGCATGAAGCCTTCCAAAAGCATGTTAGAGACGTGATAATATTAGGAGCATAACATAGTTACGTGTGATTCGTATTTATAAAATGCTTAACCCTAACACGTTTGTTGCCTCTTATATAGTAAGCTTAAGGTGGTTGGTTTGTGGTGAAACTGGCAACACATCATTACTTTACCAGATCTAAGGGGAAGGTAGCAATGGCTAACAATGATGAAATTGAGTTGGTCAGTGACGACCCTCTAGGTCAATCGGTTGAGCAAGAGTCGGAGGAAGTAAGAAGATTGAAACATCAACTGAGTGATGTGTATCAGGCTTGGGTCTCTGGTCAGCCTCCGCCTCAGGGTCCCTCTGAGGGAACTTCCACCATACCCCAGGCTACTCAACCACTGCTCCATGCAACGAGCGAGCACATTCTACCACCAGGGTATGTGCCAAACTATAGCTTCCATACCGTCCCTGGTATCTCTAATGCACAGCCTCCTGCCGCACCGGTTAGGAACACATCTCTCGTCATTTTTGGTCCGCCTGTGTATACAATACCCCCACCAAATCTTGTGACGAAGCCAAACATTGAGCCACTATCTCATGCTTATGATGGCCAATACTACTCTCCAGATATGGATTTTAAGGGTTCGGCTCCACACGATCAGACCCCACAGTATGTGTTACCTGCAGAAAATGAAAAGGCTGTAAAGACAGGAGAGCCAGATGAGATGGTCAGGAAAATAAAAAGTCTTGAAAAGAACATAAAGAACATACAAGGACTAGGTGGTCACAAAAGTGTCTCATTCAGTGATCTGTGCGTGTTTCCTCACATCCATTTACCCCCAGGGTTCAAGAATCCAAAATTTCAGAAATATAATGGACACGGCGACCCTATCGTCCACTTGAAAAGGTACTGCAACCAGCTGAGGGGTGCAGGAGGAAAAGAAGAGTTGCCGATGGCTTATTTTGGGGAGAGTTTGGTAGGGGTAGCCTCTGAATGGTTCATTGACCAGATATCTCTCACTGGCATGTTTGGGACGACATGGCCCAGACTTTCGTCAAACAATTTCAGTACAACATTGATATTGCGCCAGATCGCAATTCCCTGTCCAATATGAAAAAAAAGCCGACTGAAAGCTTCAGGGAGTATGCCGTTAGGTGGAGAGAGCAAGCATCTAGAGTTAAACCACCCATAGATGACCATGTGTTAATCACTGTCTTCCTTCAGGCTCAGGATCCTGATTATTTTCAAAATATGATGGCTGCAATGGGCAGACCTTTTGCTGATGCAATCAAGATAGGAGAAATGGTCGAGAACGGCCTCAATACTGGCCGAATTATAAGTCAAGCGGCTCTCAAAGAATCCACCAAATCCAGAATAGGCCGAATAACCGTGTTAACCAAAAGAAGAAAGATGAGGCCATGATGGCATCACGGGCAAAAAAAGGCCAAAAGGGAACATCTCAACCCCCGGATCCACGATACTCAGTTGCCCCGCAGTATGCAACTCAGTCTTATGCCAAACCATCCAATTGCCAACAAATGCAGGCCCTAACTTTAACATACCATCATCTGCAACATCATAACTCTCAGTCACTCTACAACGCTAGTCCAAAACAAGATTAAGAAAGGGAACATAGGCGGAAGGACAATTTCACGCCAATCGTAGAATCCTACACAAGTCTGTTTGAAAGGTTGAAACGTTGTGGCATGATTGAGCCGCTTCAAGGGTATATTCCTGATCCATATGCAAAAGGTTTTAACCCTGCTGTACAGTGTGTATACCGTTCTAATTTCCAGGGGCATAGCACTGAGAAATGTAGGGCGTTGAAAAAAGAAATAGAAATGATGATTCAAGAAAGGATGATCGTGGTTCAAGATAATGGCACCCTAAACGTCATGACAAAGCACGCAATGCTTGGATGATTTACAATGTTAAAGAATATGGGGACAATTTGACGAAAAGGTCAAGAACCCGTCCACTGAATGCAAGGATATCAAAATTATTAAAGGTCTTTTTTAACGCTGATGTGCAAATGCATAGCAAAGATGTCGAGCTTAGTAATTGGAAAGTCACTCCCCTCCTTGCCGGAAAGGAGTCTTGGTAACTTATTTTGTCGTAATTTCTATCATCTGGATTACTTCGAGGTTGTGATCCAAATGTTGTTTGTTTGTCGTGTCATCAAACCTCTCTATCCTTTAATTAATGAAATGCAACTTTTTGCTATGTGTCATTTTAATCCATTATGTTTAGTTCTTCTTGCATATATAGTTCTTTTCACGCCAATTTTAGTGACATGACATGTATACGGAGTTTTCGGCTAGATTTTAGAAAGCTTGTCCAATCTTGAATTGAATCGAGGAAAAACACGTGGAGGACAAGTAAGAGGTTGGAAAACTTTGATGATAATCCTGTGTCAAGATCACATGGAACCAAAACAGTCATATCCGTAGAGGTTAAAGATGTTTATCCCAAATCTATCATGAATACTACTTTAAGGATAATTGAAAGTTTTGAAGTTTGTCTGGACTAATCAGCGAAAGCTTTTGGCCACGGCCTGCCATAATCTAATCATATCAAGGAAGATGACCCAAATCTCCAAAGAAGGTGCATTCCAGGGAACTTAAAATGATTAGTAGGTACTGAAGTGCATCATTTCACATCAAGGCAAAGACCAAGAAAAGGTGGCTCCAATTTGTCAAAGGTCATTTGTTACGAACAAGATATTGACTACGGAGCTATACAACTGGCAAAACCAAGAAGTCAGTCATGTCCGCACCTGAGAAGAGATAGTATGTTTGGCATTGTTGAGGCTGGGAGGCCTTTTTTCGGCTACCCAAACACTTTATACCCTTCGTTACCCCTTTTGAGCTGGTTTTATTTTTCTTCGACCCCCCCTCTTTTGGAATCAAGTATATAGTAAAAAAAAAACAAAGAATCGAAGATCCATGCCGCCAGAAATATAGGAGCTAGGACAATCTGATTATATATAAAATAAAATAAAAAGAAGAGAAGAAAAAGGAAAGAGAAAAGAAAAATGAAAAATGAAACATGAATAGAAAAACAACAAAGAAATCTTTCATATTAGTTTGAACTACGTTTGACTTGATTCCTTTAAAGGATACGTAGGCAGCTCTACACTAGGGTTCAGTCTAACCAAATCAAAAATGAAAATTCCCCAGTATCTGAAACTGGGGCAGAATTTTTTTTTATGTTTTTATGAAGAGTCAATTCCAAGAGTTGTAAATATACAACCCTATCATCTTGAGTCTATTTTAAGACTTAATGTGATCCTTTCTTTCTAACCCTCTCCAAAAGCCTTCCAAATAAAGACCTTCCAAATAGTCTTAAGAATGCCAAGGGAAACACGCAGTAAGCAACAGTTGTCACACAACGTAGAACAATGTCAAGTTGCTCGCACAAAAAGGCAAAAACAAAGAAGAGATAATGAATGGAAATGAGAGAGTCTTATTGGTGAAAACCCTCATGGGCACTATAAGGCGATGGTAAGTAGAGATAAATAAATGAGAGAGGCCGGTTGGTGAAAACCTTTCAGGGCACCACTGGTCGAAGGTGAGCTGTGATTTGATGCAAATGATTGGCACAAAGAGGCCAACTTCAAAGACGAAAAGGAAAAACAAGAAGAAAGGGTAGATTGGTTGGATAGATTCGGCCGCTCAGTCCAAAATGCATGTCATGATCATTAAAGTTGGCTACCATATTCAAAGGAGCCCCTTTTTTCTTTCTCTCCCGTAAAGTGGCATTTTCAATTAAATACTATTCCTTCTCACTTTTACCTCGCGTCATTTTGTCAATTTGCATTTTTATTTTGAGTCAGTCTTTGTTAAAACAACCGGTAATTGATTTCAACATCTGTTACCAGCTTTCCAATTATACAAAGCGATTTCTATCCTGGCACATCGAAGAGGACATACCTAGGAAGTAACATGCACAATAAGCTTGTTGAAGCTAAACGAGATCTGAGGGTTCATGCCAACGGAAGTTCCAAAAGTTTGTTGGTCTATTTGTTTAGAAGCAAATAAAGAAAGGGCCACAAAATTGGTCATTGTTTCCTAGAAGTGCAAAATAAAGGATGTGGGGCATACGCGGCATTGACAAAAGCATGAATCCAACTGTGATTTCCTTTGATAAGCCGAACAAAGTGTTTTGAAGACATCGAAAAGGTCGCTAAGCAAGACTTGTTTCATGGGAAAAGTTGATAGCACCCCAGACACAAATTAATTTCGGGTGCAAAATAATCAAGTTTGATTTTTAAGAAAAAAAACTACCAAAGTGAGGACTTGCTTTATAGACAAGGTTCAGCAACACCTTAGACATCCGATTATGAAACAGCCGAAGGCGACAATAGAAAGCCAAAGTTTCTAGAACACGGTGCAGAGCCTCCTAGCCGTTTGGTACCATTACTTGCAAATCAGTTCTCTAACAACGAGGTGGCCGCAGATTCAAACTGCTCAGGGCATTCAAGGCCACAAACCGACCACCATTGTTAAACTCACAAATCTTTCTTTGTTTGAAGCAGGAAACAAAGC
This sequence comes from Nicotiana attenuata, assembly GCF_001879085.1. NCBI lineage: Eukaryota > Viridiplantae > Streptophyta > Magnoliopsida > Solanales > Solanaceae > Nicotiana > Nicotiana attenuata. Next base: position 19,195 of record NW_017678535.1, read on the forward strand.
AGTGTAGAATTGAAGTTCTCAAAGGACGAATGTCACCAAAGGTAAGTTCTTCAAACTCCCTACTTTTTCATTCTAGATATGCCTATAATCACATAATCAACCACTGCATTTTCCACAATAAGGTACATCAGTCCTTAGTTGAGGTTCCATTTTGAAATAGGGAACACCACTCCCTAGCCGCATGTTTAGTATAGGGTACACCAATCCCTAGCTGTATTTTCCGACATAAGGTACAACAATCTTTAGTGAGGTTCCATTTTAATACAAGGTATCCTATCCCCGGGTTACTTTCTCTCTTAGTGATACAAGGCGCCATCCATTGGTTATATTCTCTCAGCGATACAAGGTGCCAATCCCTAGCCATATTCTCTCTTAGTAATATAGGGTGCCAACCCCTGGTTACATTCCTTCTCACTGATACAGGGTACCAACCCTTGTTATATTCCCTCTTAGTGATACAGAGCGCCAACCCCTGATTACATTTTTTCTCAGTGATACAGGGCGCCAACCCCTGGTTACATTCCCTCCAAGTATTTCAAACTCAATCCTAGGAGACGCACTTCCTAGTCCAAACCTTTCAAACTCATTCGTAGGAGATGCACTTCCTAGTTCGAGCAATTCCAATAGGAGACGCACTTCCTAATATGAATCATTAATCCTAGGAAACTCACTTCCTAGTCCAAACCTTTCAACCAATCCTAGGAGATGCACTTCCTAGTTTGAGTTAATCCAATAGGAGACGCACCTCCTAGTTTGAGTCATTCTAATAGGAGACGCACTTCCTAATCTGAACCATCAATCCTAGGAGACGTAATTCCTAGTCCAAACCTTTCAACAGGAGATGCACTTCCTAGTTTGAGTTATTCCAATGGGAGACGCACTTCCCAATCTAAACCATCAATCCTAGGAGACGCACTTCCTAGTCCAAGCCTTTCAACCTCACTCGTAGGAGACACACTTCCTAGTTTGAGTCATTCCAATAGGAGACACACTTCCTACTCTGAACCATCAATCCTAGGAGATGCACTTCCTAGACCAAGTCCTTTAACCTCACTCGTAGGAGACGCACTTCCTAGTTTGAGTCATTCCAATAGGAGACGCACTTCCTAATCTAAACCACCAAATCTTAGGAGACGCATTTCCTAGTNTCGAAACCACAGAATGTGACCACACAGGACCAGTAGATCTAATCCACAACCACAGAATCGCCCACAAGGGTGGACACATGAACAGGAGTGCCCAAAGGCTCACGAGAAATAACCAGAAAACGAGCAAACAGAGATAACACATATGAATAGGTAGACCCCAAACCAAATAGCACTGAAGCATCTCTACCGCAGACGGAAATAATACCTGTGATAACGGCATCTGAGGCCAATGCATCTGGTCTGGCCGGAAGAGCATAGAACTGGCTAGAGCGCCGGATGGCTGGCCTCCACTTGACTGAGCAGTAGCTGGCTGACCACTCCCTGTCTGGCCTCCACCTCTTGGACGGCCTCTACCTGTCTGTCCCCCGCCTCTAGGCGGCTGAGCAACCGGTGCTGAAATTGTGGGCTACTGGCCTTGCTGCACTGCCTTGCCCCGAAACCTGGGGCAGTATCTCCTCATATGACCAAGGTCTCCGCACTCAAAACAACCTCGTGGTGCGGCGGCCTGCTGTCTCGATGGCTGACCCTGATGGCCTGTAGACCCACTAGAAGAAGCCTGAATAGCCGGTGGACGGTATGAACTCTCTGGCATAGCACTGAAATAGGAACCAGAAGAACCCTAGGGACCTGAATACCCACTAGAAGAGCCCTAAATAACTGGCGGGCGATAAGAACTCTCTGGCATGGCGCTGAAATAGGGGCGCGCTGGAGCACCTCGAGCAGCGGTGATGCTGAATGTGGGGGCCTGCTAGGCTGACCTCTCCCAAACTGGCCTCTACCCCTAGCCGGGGCACCTTTGAGCTCTCGGGAAAACCTAGCCCTCTTGTCCTGCTGCATCTTCTCCCTACCTCTCAGACGGTAGCCCTCAATCCTCCGAGCAATCTCCACCACTAGTTGATAAGGAGTCCCCAT
>NW_017678536.1:0-4057 GCF_001879085.1 Nicotiana attenuata
GGGAGCCTCCAACGTGCTATCCCTGGCTTTCCTGAATTGTTCCCGAGAACCGGGGGTACTTCTAACATCCCCATCAGTCACCCGAATACCCCGTCTGCTCACTTTATAGGAACACCTTCTGAGGTACGCCCCCAGGTGTTCACATCAGGAACAGTCCCCAATATTTTCACCGCTCCACCATGCTCCGCCACCACACAGCCTTCACTCCCAAGGCCTGCTATTGATCCCTCGGCCTTCACTTTCTAAAATCCCATCTTTCAAGCAGATCCTCCTCAATATCCCACATACACTTACCCTCAGCCACCGCCATTTGAGCTTACACCAGGGCAAGATAAAACGCCTAAAGCTCCTGAACAGGATGAGATGGCAAAAAGAATGAGGAGCCTTGAGCAGAGTCTGAAGAACATGCAAGGTTTAAGCGGGCAGAAGAGTGTTTCCTATACTGATCTGTGCGTGTTCCCTCACATGCACCTGCCCATGGGGTTTAAAACGCCAAAGTTCGAGAAGTATGATGGGCATGGCGATCCCATTGCTCACCTTAAAAAGTATTGCAACCAATTGCGCGGGGCTGGCGAAAAAGAAGAGTTGTTGATGGCATACTTCGGAGAAAGCTTAGTAGGCATTGCCTCAGAATGGTATATGGACCAAGACGTCTCACGATGGCACATTTGGGATGATCTTGCCAGAGATTTTGTAAGGTAGTTTCAATACAACATCGACATCGCTCCAGACCGAAACTCATTGGAAAATCTAAAGAAGAAGTCCTCAGAAAGTTTTCGGGAATATGCAATCAAATGGCGTGAGCAGGCGTCGAGAGTAAAGCCTCCAATGGACGAGGTTGAAATGGTTACGGTGTTTCTTCAAGCTCAGGAAGCTGATTATTTCCAAAATATGATGTCAGCTATGGGCAAACCATTCGCAGAAGCTATTAAAATTGGTGAAATGGTGGAGAATGGATTGAAAACAGGTAGAATTCTGAGCCAGTCAGCCATTAGAGCAACCTCCCAAGCCATTCAAGGCGGGTCTGGTGAATGGCCAAGAAGAAAGAAGAAACATCCATGGCGGTATCGGGTGCAAGAAGACACCGTGCTCCTAGATCCATGTTCCCAGAAAGAACCCCTCAACATTACTACCCTCACCAAGACATGGCCTATGCTCGTCAACCGTATGCGGTCATGAATGCTCAACCCTTTGCTCGGCCGCAGCCACATGCCAATAGAAACCAAGCTCCATTTCAAAGAAATCAGCCTCCTCACCAAAACCACTATAACCCCCGTCCTCCACAAAATAACTTCCGTCCTCGGGAACCACCCAGGAGACCAAACTTTACACCAATCGGTGAACCATACTCCAGTTTGTTCCCAAAACTTGTCCAAATGGGTCTACTGCAGCCGGTCCCTCAGAACAGACAAAACCCGGCATCGCCTGCCTACAGAGCTGGGGTCAGGTGTGCATACCATTCAGGGGTAGAGGGCCATCATACAAATGACTGTTGGACTATGAAACAAGCGGTGGAGAACTTAATAGAGCAAGGAAAAATTGTGTTGAAGGATGAGGATGTCCCAAATGTGACCAATAATCCGCTGCCCGCTCACAACAACGGGCCATTAATCGAGATGATTTGTGAAGATAGGGAGTTTGATCCAGCCTTAAAAGCTATAATTGCTATCGCTGATGCGGAAAGAAAGCCAAAGGTTGCTTCGAAGCAAGAGGAAGGGGAAAACAAGAGCAAAATCACCGAGATAGAACCAAAAAAGAAAATTGATTTGAAAAAAGGAACACAAATGTATGTACCCAAGCAAGCCTATGTGGTGTGGGGGACAATCAAACCACCTCGGCTGAGTGAGCCAGTGATTATTGGACGCGTACCACAGAAGCCTATGACGAGCCCTGCTGCGGTACCATGGAATCATCATCAGACGGTGGTTACATACAAGGGTAAAGAGATCTTGGGTGAGCTGCTAAAAAACCCCCTTGTTGAGAAATATTCAAATGTAGAGGAGGTAAACAATGCCACCAGAAGGCGTTTCCCGCCTAAGAAGCCTGTGAGTGCTGAGGAAGCAAAAGTGTTCTTTCAAAAAATGAAAATGGCCGATTATGAGATGGTACATTTGTATGAAACTTTTGTCAAGCCTAAGTACAGTAAAGAGGAAGCTGATGAGGTTTTCACGGCTGAAGAAATTGAGGAAATACGTGGGGCAATGAGGAAAATGCTCTACGAAACCCACATGGTCCATCTAGGAGAGGGCACTAGCACCGCTGAGGTATTATACATGGGACCAAGTGCCAAGCTTCAAAACTGGAAGGCTACGCCATTTCCGATCAGGCGGGAGTCCCGGTAGACCTGTCCTGCTATTTTTTCTGCATCCCGAGTTATTCCAAGGTGTAACTCGGATGTTTTCTGTAGTTTCTTGTCTTTAAATTCCCGAATGTGAACCCTGTTATCTTCAAAATTCCAAGAAATGAAATCAATATTTCATCGTTCATTTTTCTTTATTCTTTCTAATTTTGCTATTTTTTCTCCTTCATTTCTTCTCCTTAGCTCTAATAATGCAGCTTTAAATAACATGACATGCTTGCGGACTTCATGCCTAGATCCCAAAATGTTGTCAGATCTTCGATATAATAAGTCAAGAGCCGAAATGCAAAGAAGGTAACTTTGAGGAAATAAAACAAAGAATTGGAGCAACTGAAGGAAAATTGGTTCTCAGGTTGGAAAGTCCCATACATTACAACAAAAAAGTGTGCTGTACTCAGGGCACATTCAGGCAGTTTACAACAAGAAGGTGCGTCCCCAGGAATTTTGAAGTAGGACAACTCGTGTTAAGACGCATTCTCCCTCATCACCAGGAAGCCAAAGGAAAATTTGCTCCTAATTGGAAGGGTCCATACAACATTCGGAAAATATTGCCGAGAGGAGCATTGTATTTGGGAGATATCGAAAGAAATGATCCCGAAACAGCTATGAATGCGGATGCAGTAAAAAGGTACTATGTTTAGGCTCTCTGCGGTGTTGGTTTTTGTGCAATTGAGATGACAAAGGCTTTTCTTCTCGCTATCCAAACACTATTAACCCTTCGTAAACCCATTTGAGCCGGTTACCCTTCTTTGGCTACCCTCTTTGGAACCCGAAAGTATTATTGAAAAAAAAGAGAAAAAGACAAAGAAAAAAAAGAAAAAGAAAAACAATATGAAAAAAAGAGAAAAGAAAGGAAAAAGAAAATATGATGAAAAGAAAAAGAAAAAGAAAACAAAAACAAAAACAACAAAACCAAATGTTTCCCTGAACTACGTCTGACTTGATTCCGAAATGATACGTAGGCAGCCTCTCTCTGGGGTTCAGTCACACCAAAACAAAAATCCCAATTCCCCCAAAAAATGAAACTGGGGCAGATGATACAATGGCTCGGCAATGAGCCCACCAAAACGGTTCCAAAGTTGTAATTCCATCCAAGATTCTTTTACCCAAAAACCTTGTCTAAGTCCTTCCGATCAATTGGCAAAGGCGTGGGAATTTGAAAACATCATTGTTGGAATCAAATTGAGAGAAATAAAATGAGAGAGTCTTACCGGTGAAAACCTTCGGGCACCATAAGGCGACGGTGAGTAGAGAATTTGAAAATGAGAGAGTCCGTTTGGTGAAAACTCGTAAAGAGCACTTTCAGGCGACGGTAAGAAGAGAAATGAGAGAGGTCGATTAGCGAACACCCGCAAAGGGCGCGGTCGGCCGAAAAGAAGACATCTCACCACTAAAAGAGTCCTGGCAAGGTTCCCTGGTTTTGAAATACGGATCAATGGGTTCATGAGAAGCTGGAAAATTTGTGCGGGTCGGGCATCCAGTCCAAGAAGCAAGTCATGTTTATTTGAAGCTTGCATGCACCCCCAGATAAGTCCTTCTCTTCCCCCCGAAAGGGACGCTTCTCTTTAAATTCATCTTATTGCTTACTTTTTCATTGAATCCCTTTCAGTCTAACGCTGATTCCGAAACTGTTACAAAGAAAAGGTGGCAAGACTGGCTTTACAGGGCTCTCCCTAACAAAAGCTAAAGAAAAGTACC
>NW_017678536.1:4726-21254 GCF_001879085.1 Nicotiana attenuata
AGGAAAGATCGCAACAACGAACGTAGTTTTATGACCTGAACTACGTTCGACTTGATTCCGAAAGGATACGTAGGCAGCCTCTCTCTGAGGTTCAGTCACACCAAAACAAAAATCCCAATTTTCCCAAAAGTTGAAACTGGGGCAGATGATATGATGGTTCGGCTATGAATCCGCGAAACGGTTCCAAAGTTGTAAGTTCCACCCAAAATCCTTTTTACCCAAAGACCTTGTCCAAGTCCTTCCGATCAATTGGCAAAGGCAGGGAAGTGAAATGTCATTGTTGGAATCTGATACAAGTCAAATTGAGAGAAATAAAATGAGAGAGTCTTGTCGGTGAAAACCTTCGGGCACCATAAGGCGACGGTGAGTAGAGAAATTGAAAATGAGAGAGTCCGCTTAGTGAAAACTCGTAAAGAGCACTATCGGGCGACGGTGAGAAGAGAAACGAGAGAGGTCGATTAGCGAAAACCCGCAAAGGGCGCGGTCGGCCGAAAAGAAGACATCTCACCACTAAAAGAGTCCTGGCAAAGTTCCCTGGTTTTGAAATGCGGATCAATGGGTTCACGAGAAGCTGGAATGTTTGTGTGGGTCGGGCGTCCAGTCCAAGAAGCATGTCATGTTCATTTGAAGCCAGCATGCACCCCAGATAAGTCCTTCTTTTCCCCCGAAAGGGACGCTTCTCTTTAAACTCATATGCTTGCCTTTTGTATATTTCTTCTCTGAATCCCTTTCGGTTTAACTCTGATTCCGAAATTACTGCAAAGAAAAAGTGGCAGGACTGGATCTATAGGGCTTCGCCTGGCAAAAGCCAAAGAAAATACCCAGCCTCAGCGGGTGCATCAGGCCAACCCCGACTGACCATAGTGGTTGACGCTTTCAGAGCAAAGACATTGGAAAAGGAAAAAAGTCAAAGGCAAAGGTCCTAAGAGCAGAATAAAGTGAAAAGGCCAGAGCCCACACGGGCAAGTCATCATGAAGTCCTAAAGTTGAGTCCTGTCAGTTTGAAAAGAGGTTCCCCCTCAAGACAAGCAAGCAGCAAAGTTCTCAACGGAAATTGGGCCGGGATCAAGCAATTGAGATGATCAAGGCCACAAAACCAACCACCGTTTCAAACTAACAAATTGTTCTTTGTTGAAAACAGGTCTAATTCAAAGCAACCATGCAAGAAGCAGGTGCAATCCAAAAGGAAATGAAATGCGCAAGCGCTGAAACAGCTTTGCAACAGGAAAACGACCAAAATGGAAGTTTCCCCCAAATTCTTTCATGCGTTTTGCTAAATAAAAAAGAAAAAAGAAAAAAAGGAAAACAAGAGAAAAAAGAAGAAAAGAAATGAAAATAAAAATCCCAAAAGAAAAACAAATCATGATAGCATAGGACCCCATTCCTTAAATATCCCGGCATAACCCGTGGATCTCCCTGGCATAACCCAAGGAGCTTTTTCTTTCCAAATCCCGGCATAACCCGAGGATCTCCCTGGCATAACCCAAGGAGCTTTCTCTTTCCATATCCCGGCATAACCCGAGGATCTCCCTGGCATAACCCAAGGAGATTTTTCTTTTCCATCCCGGCATAACCTGTGGATCTCCCTGGCATAACCCAGGGAGATTTCTTCTTTCCAATCCCGGCATAAACCGTGGGTCTCCCTGGCATAACCCAAGGAGCCTTTTTCTTTCCGTCCCGGCATAACCCGAGAACCTTTTTTCTTTTCCGGCATAACCCGGTCATTTCCCAACATAACCTAGATTCATTCACAAGGATACACAATCCTGATTTGATCGCTTAGATATGTGTCACAACTAACTCACAAAATTTTCCAAGTGAAACTGGGGCAGAAAATTTCGTTCATTTGTTTGTTTTGGCATCTTAAGCAGGTTGACCTCATGACATTGAGATGACCGATGGAATGAGTCTCAATCCAGAATAAAGAAAAAAAGAAAAGAACAAAAAGAAATGAACTCAAATGTGAAGCAAACAAAGGTGCGGATTGCTCAAAATTTGATTGAAGTCATAAGCTCCGCTGATCCAGCTTTGACCCAATGCTGCAGAAAGAAACGACACCTACAACTTGCGAGCGTCAAGATTCAGATCGGAGTCCATAGCAAAATCAGCTAAGACTCAAGATCAAGCTTCAAGAGACTTATAGATAGGAATCTTGTAACTCATAGTTGATAGGCATAACTAACTAGCTTAGCTTTGATTTCCTTTTGGTATAATAAGGAGGTCAGCAAGCAGTAGCAGCATCAACAGCAGTGAAATCACAGCTCCTGGTAGTCCCAGCTACCAAACCTTCCAGAACTACACTAACCTGATTCCTTTATAGCCAAGGATATGTAGGCAACCTCTAAAGCAGGGTCCGGTCAGACGGTTTTCAAAATGCTTCTCATGGAGTGCCGAGCAGGCAAAAATCTCTCATAGATGCTCATTTATCTTTGCCCGAAAACCCTTCGTGTCTCCGAGCAAAGAGGGGCAGCTGTGAGCACGTGATTTTCGCCTCGCTCAAATATTCCTATAGAATTCTTAAAATTAGGATTTTTCTTTTATTATTTGAATTTTTAGGAATTAATTGCATGATTTTGTGTTTTGTGTGCATTTTTAATTGTCATAAAAAATTTACAAAATAGCATACTTGAATTTAGGACCCAATTCTATATTGTTAGATTAATTAACACTATTGAAAATAAGAAAAAATAATTAAAAATAGTCTTTTGTATTGTTTTACTTTTAATTGTGATTTTTCCTTAAGTTTTCTTTTTGAACTAGGATTTGTTTGATTTTTGAGAAGTAATTAGTTTTAATTTCAGAGTTTGAATCAGGTCTTGTCTATTTTAATTTTGTACTTGATAAAATCTGGAAAAATAAAATAAAATAAATAAAGGAAGAAAAGAAGAAAACATATAAAGAAATTTAAAAGGGGATTTTTAACAATTAATAGGCTGTTAATTTGTTTGGGCTATTTGTAATTCCAGCCCAAAACCCCTCCCCAAATCCGGCCAAAATGGCCCAGATCCGCCCTTATTCCCGGTCCAAACGACCATGCCCTTGAGACCAATCAAACGACGTAGTATAGGAGGGATACTACGTCGTTTTGAATTAAAGAATGCCAAATCAATCCAAACCATCCATCCACTCTAATCCAACGACCATGGTTCAATCTTGATTATTAAATAAATGTGTCCGTTTTTTTAGAAACCCTAACGACAAAATTCACCTTCCTCGTACCTCTCCTGCCCCTTCTCGTCTCCGTCACCGCCTCCGACTTAAGCCGCCGGCCGGAAATCGCCTCCGCCGGCGGCGATGCTCCGATGATCCCCAAAAATACACCCTGGGTGCTCCTCCTTCTCCCCATCTCGAACCCGAACTTAGTTTTTCCCAAAAGTTAGCCAAGCTTCTTGAATATCCAAATCTGTGGCCGCCGCCTCCGCCGCCCACGGCGGTGCCACCGCCCTTTCTTTACCAAATTAACACCATACACTCCCCTCACCCTCCTCTTCCTAAATCCACAACTAGTACCCTCTAAATCTCACTGGTCCTCCTCAAATTTTAGATCGAAGTCTGGCCAAGAACCCTAATGCATGCAAATTGGGGATAAAGGGTTTTCGGGCTATAATAGCCCTTAATTAGGTGTTTTCTCATGGAAACACCTAATTAGGGATGATTATAGTCCGAATTTGTCAAAGAAGGGCCAGTGGATTCAAGTCGAGGTATTTTCATTTTCATTTTTATTTTCTTTCTTTTTCTTGTTGTTTTTTCTGTTCTTTGCTTCATGATTTTTGTTTTCTTAGTTGGTAAGTTTTCGTCTTAATTTGATCTTTTTGTCATGAGTTTTCAATTCCCCTTTAGCCCAATTTTTTGTTCATGACTAATGCTTTGATTTGTTTTTTAGATTCTGTTCATGTAACTGTTTTTATTTCTTTTAGTTTAATTTTGTTTGATTTGGTTTAGGGTTAATCCTGTTTGTGCGATTTCTGATTGCAGTATAATTCTATTTCGATGTGTGTTTTGTATCAATTCAGTTTTATTTCTATAGGTTTAATTATTCTTTTAATCCTTAGGCAATCCTATTAATCAGTGTTTGATCTTTAATGCTTTTGTTTTTAGTGTTTAGTCTAATTAGTAATTCTTTTATATTAGTTTAGTCAAATATTAGTTTTAGGTGATTGGATATAGCTGATTAGAGTTACTTGGTTCAATTATGGTTAAACTTGATCAAAGTAATAGGGTTGGGTCAATTGACTTGAGGTTGGTAATTTCAGATTAAGTTCAGGGGTAATTTAGGTATTCAAGTTTGGGTAGGAATGTTGTAGTTGAATCTAGAACCTTCTAGGATCTTCTAAAATAGGGGTTTAATTGAAATATCAATAACTTAGGGCAGTAACTTGAGAAAGAAGTCAGAAAATGAAGGACTAATTAATAAAAAAATGAAAATAAAAGAGGGAAAAAAGGGGTAAGTGAAAATCTGGAAGCTTCCCCTCATTTTTGCCTATAAAAGGCAGTCCCCCTGCCTTCTTTAACAAGTTTTTAGCACCTGAAAATTCCCAAAAAAAGTTTTGAACATCTGAAAAGTTCCACAAATTTTCAGCCTCTAAAATTTCCCCAAAACCTTTCCTGCAAGTTATAGCATCCAAATTTGAATTTCAAATCAAAAGAAGTTCAAAAATCTGAACTCTTATAGTTCAAAATTTCTCTTAGATCTTAATTCCTTCAAAAAATAAAAAAAAAAAGGAAAAACCAGTAGAAAACTCCAAAAAACACTGTTACATTGGATTCTCTAGGTTAATTTTGAGCTCTAGTCGTTGATTCTCATCTCTTAGCTCGACTTTTAGTTGCTGAAGCTTCAGAAGTGTTCTGGGTTCAAATTTGAGTTATTTTTGGGTGTATTTGAGCTGTTTTGGTTGTTTCATTGATTGAAATTGGTCTTAGGTGGTTGATATTGCTTTCTGAGCTTGTGAGCCTCTGATTTCTGTTGCTGAACTGCTGTGATACTGCTGATTCCTGTTGCTGTGATTTGCTGTTTGAACTTCTGCTGACCTTCATCTTTTCTTTTGTTACCTTACAATTCCAGGTACACATTTGAACCTGATTTGATGTAGCTTTTGAGGTGGAAGTGAAATAAAATATACTCCTTGAACTGTACCTGTTTGGAGTGCCATGCTCCATAGTTGATTAGATGTTAAATGATATGTAATTGTTTAGTGTAGTTTAATTTTGATTTGTATATACATAAATCTCGGACTGTATAACTTGGACTGAACTGGACTGTTTTCGAAACTGTTTAAATATTTTTGAGTTAGTTGTAAGCCATTTTCCTAACACCTGAATGCTGCATGTAAAATATTAGATCTAGACTGTTGTAATAGGATTCTAGGATCATGAGTAAACAAGTATGACTATGATGCTAGTTGTAAACAGTTTTTCTTTTAAATTATTGGAATAGTTGTAGTTTGAGTCTCAGGTTGACTACTTGATGATATTAGTTTCAGTGTTCTTGTCAAATGCTTAGGAGTATGGTATCAACATCAAACTGTTTGCTGGAAATTGGTTCAGGAACTAGCTAGGATTTTCATTGCAAGTTTATAATGTTAAGAGCACATAATTTAAGTCCAATTGGTTATCAGAATTTCGATCAAGTGATGATTCTTTAATTGAGTTTTAAATTGATATTGAAATATAGTTCATCCTTATTTAATGTCTAAAAAATGCGAATGAGTTGTGGATCAGACCACAATTAACTCCAAATTTTACTTCATTTCTGTTTGGAATAAACTACTAGGATCCTTGATTATACCAATATCGATTTCGTTCATGCTCATGATATTTGGGCCATGTACTAGGCCCAAAGCTTGGCCTGCTCAACCAATAAACAATTTTGCCTTTGTTAGTTCCAGGAATAATTGTCACCACTGGGCTGATGCTGAAGCCCATTTCCGGAAATTAAATACATTCTTTGGGTTGATTCTGCAGCCCAAATTACTGAAGTGCCTATATCCCCGGTCAAACTATAAATTTGGGCTTTCGAGTTAGGTAGCGGGTTCGAATTAAGAGGTTCTCCCTTTTGTTTGAACCTGGACTTGAACTTAAAGCCCGAATTTTGTAATGCTAATTAATTAGGCCTTGTTAGAGACAAATTCAATAGAAAATCATAGTTTGCTTTAGGATATCCTTAAAATAAACGAGGTGCGCCCCGCCAAATAAAATGCATAAATTGCGGGGCCCTCTTTAAATGTTTATATTAAAATACGTAGAATTCGGGACATGCCATTTAGCGAATTTCCATGGCCTCCCGCAAAGTTAATAACACGTTAGCCGCTTTAGGTGCGCTTTTAATAATTGTACCTTCCTAAATACGGGTGTGCATTTCATGCAACCCAAATCCAAATCCCAAAACGTTGAATAAAAATGTGTCGAGGATCCGGGTGCATTTCATGTGACGTGATCCAAAAACACATTTTTAAACGATGTTCACTTTCTTAAAATTTTTAATTAAAAGCGGTAAATATTTTTAAAATTGCACTATAGGATGACATGTATAAAAATCAGATTTTAGCCATTTATAATAGTTTAAGCGACCGTGCTACAACCACGGGATCCGGGGGTGCCTAACACCTTCCCTCGGGTCAACAGAATTCCTTACTTAGAATTTCTGGTTCGCAGACTCCAATTGGGAAGTCAAAAATTTTCCTCGATTTGGGTTTCAAGTAAAACTGGTGACTTGGGACACCAAAAGCCAAACCTATCCCAAGTGGCGACTCTAAAACTAAATAAATAATCCGATTTCGAATAATGTCACTTTAAATGGAAAAACTCCCTTATACATTACCCTTCGGGGTAGGTGTGTAAAAAGGGAGGTGTGACAGTTGTGACTACTAATGCTACTGCAATTGATGCAAGAACAAAAGTTAAAAGCCCTTCTCTTCTTTCTGCTTTTCGGGCTATTGATTCTGCATTTCACCACATTGAATTGAGATGGTCCTCCACACAATGCGGCGTTACCCATGTCAAGTTTTTATATTTGGAATCTCACCAGTGAGTATATTGAAAGACACATTAAGATAGCTGAGCTGTTGAAGATTCAGGGGATCATGCCAGAAAGGTTATTTCCGGATAGATCCAAGTATGCAAGAGAAAACCAAGTCTCCTAATGATTCAGGTATGTGACCTTCAAAATTATTCATTGACAGTGAAAGATTCACCAAATTCTGTAGCTGTCCAATTGTGCTTGGAATTTGTCCTATGAATTGATTTCTTGAAAATCTTCTATATTGGAGGACAAACTCAGTACTCCAAAAAGTTGGTGAACTCAATGCATATGAATGTAAATAAAGTTCTCTTGATTTTCAGTCAAGTCAAGTAGAAATAAGACTTCCATATTGCATAAGCTTTACCATTTATTTTGTTTTCCCAAAATACCAGCTTCTGCAATTTCCTCATGTTCCCAAATTCTTGAGGAATTGAACCTATCAATTTATTCTTTCCAAACACTTAAACTTACTGATTTCAAGAGGATTTCACTTGTGATGCCACATCGAAAGGCATTGAACCTTTCAAGAGAATCAGACCAATTACCAAAGGCTAAGGACATTGAAAATTTTCCACTGAATGCATTAGTTCCTATTTGTATTCCCTCCAGGTTCTTGCAATTTGAGAGAGAAGCAAGGAAACCTAATTCCCCTGTAGAGGGATCATTTGTCAATTGATTCATTTGCAAGTTGATCACTTTAAGCTGCTGTAAGTTTCCAAGATTCATTGGTAAGCAAATTGCGGCCAAGATCAAGGTATATGAGCTTGGAGACATTGGAAATGGAGCTAGGAATTCTCCCGAGATTTGGATTTGGAAAGCTATGGCCAATATTAGGAGGTAGAGTTGATTAGCTGCAAGTGCAATTATTTCTAAACCAGAAATGTTGTAGAAAGAGCTAGGAATTTGCTTGTTTGAACCAAGATATATTTCTTTCAGATTACCAAGATTTCCAACTTATTTCCATGAAGACTATTTTCACTAATATCTATCACTGCCACAGTCGATAAATTCCCCATAGAAGGTGGAAGAGTTCCCACCAAACTGTTCCGTCGAAGATTTAGTCTTTAAATCGATGGAAGATTCTGAATTTCTCCTACCTGTAAATTTATATCCCATTAGGAGTTGTTAGACACTTAACAACCAACACTCATGCCTTGTACAAAGAAAATTAGACAAAATTAACACTGAAGCTTTAGTTATTACCAGAAAATGCACATGCAATGCACTCAGTGTCGGAGCTATGCAGAGCCAAGGGGGTTCAATATTGAGGAAAATTGTGCCGTGCTAATAGATCAAAAACCATATTTTTATAAGAATTAAAAGTATCACCACCTCTGCTCCTGATTCTAGAGAACCTCTGGAAACAATCAGTGTACAACACGTACATTGATCACTATCACCTGGGAACCCACTGGCAACGGTATATTCACTACCAAGCCAGCTTACTTATTATTGTAGCAACAAACTTGGCGTATCTGATCTGAACTGGCTTTGGAAACCAAATACTCTAAACAAGATTACATACTTCCTATGACTCCTAGCTTGGGAGAGATTAAATATGCTTAATTAAAATGTAAACTTAATTATGTCTATACTAGCTGCCACATAAAGAGTGAAACTATTTTTCATACTCCTAACATGGTATGATATTACCTGTTTCGGGCCAAGCATGCACAATTTTCCTCACACTATTAAGTACTGTATCCCTACACCTTATATTATAAATGCTTCGCACACCCAATGTAGCAACATCATTTAATGTACTAATGCAAGTACTATGGGACAAACTCAATGATATGTGTACGGATCAGCTAGGGAAAAGCACTCATACATACACTGCTGGACAACAGGTTTTGCAAATAAATTACATGAAGCATCACATACATGTACCTAAACCAGGGACTAAAGATTGCATTGAGGAAAAAACTATACCCATTGAAGATAAATGTTGTTTCAATAGAAATGCTCCAAATGGGAAATGAAAGATACTCGCACAGAATTCTGGATTGCAAGCACCTGTAGGGAAGAATTTGTGTATTATGATACCTCCTTCGCCCTCTGTCATGGGTTTATACACCCTAGACTGTCAACCGACTAAATATTGCAGGCAGTTGCGACAAACTCGATTAAAACACATATTAGAGTTTGAAGCTAGGATTTTGAACAGACAATTTTTCAACTCATTTTACTACTATACTCTAATCTTTTCTTATGTCAAATAGATTCAATGATTCATATACAACAAAATTTATTTATTTTTACCCATATTTGCATAGTAAAATTTTCCGGTAATTCACCTTGGCTCCCTTTAGCTTTGCCACTAATAGTTGGATAATCCCTTACAGCTTGTTAGGATGGTTGTTACTCATTGTATCGTATTGTATTATTATCCCAAAATAATGTTAGTTTTGATTGTTTCATTAAAATTGGTTGTATTGTATTGTTAAAACCCATTGTTCAGCAACAATGAAAAGTTTCTCTTTTTGAAACAACCGATTTGGTGTGGTGGAATTGTTTCCTATTTTTCTTTCCATTGTTAAGCTCTAACTTATTACTCCACAATTCTATTTTACCCTTTATCCTTTTTTCTATTTTGATTCCAAATCTCTAACCTACAACCTACTTTATCTTTTTCCTGAACTTCTGCCACTATTGTTAGGGCGATGTGCACAGATAGCCATTAACAGCTTATGTCTTTATTTTAAAGCCAGCGTTTTAAATGTCTTTAGTCTTTAGCCACTGGTTTAATAAACTTTAACTGCTCGGACAAAAATACCCTTCTGCTCATGTCCTTAACTTCAGGACTTTAGGACTACATGTCCTTAACTTTTGAACTTGAAACTCTAAGTTCAGGACTTCAGGACTACATGTCCTTAACTTTTGAACTTGGAACTCTAAGTTCACGACTTCAAGGTTACATGTCCTTAAGTTTTGAACTTGGAACTCAAACTTCAAGACCAAGCGTCCTTAACTTTTGAACTTGTAAGTCAAAGTTAAGGACCTATTGTCCTTAACTTTTGAACTTGTAACCGTAAGTTAAGTACTGCTTGTCCTTAACTTTTGAACGTGTAACTGTAAGTTAAGGACTGTCTGTCCTTAACTTTTGAACTTTAAACTCAAAGTTAAGGACTGCATGTCCTTAAGTTTTGAACTTGAAACAATAACTTAAGGACTGCACGTCCTTAAGTTTTGAACTTGAAACTATAAGTTAAGGACTGCCTGTCCTTTACTTTTGAAACTGAAACTCAAAGTTAAGGACAGAAAGTCCTTAAGTTTTGAACTTGGAACTCAAACTTCAAGACCAAGCGTCCTTAACTTTTGAACTTGTAAGTCAAAGTTAAGGACCTATTGTCCTTAACTTTTGAACTTGTAACCGTAAGTTAAGTACTGCTTGTCCTTAACTTTTGAACGTGTAACTGTAAGTTAAGGACTGTCTGTCCTTAACTTTTGAACTTTAAACTCAAAGTTAAGGACTGCATGTCCTTAAGTTTTGAACTTGAAACAATAAGTTAAGGACTGCCTGTCCTTAACTTTTGAAACTGAAACTCAAAGTTAAGGACAGAAAGTCCTTAAGTTTTGAACTTGGAACTCAAACTTCAAGACCAAGCGTCCTTAACTTTTGAACTTGTAAGTCAAAGTTAAGGACCTATTGTCCTTAACTTTTGAACTTGTAACCGTAAGTTAAGTACTGCTTGTCCTTAACTTTTGAACGTGTAACTGTAAGTTAAGGACTGTCTGTCCTTAACTTTTGAACTTTAAACTCAAAGTTAAGGACTGCATGTCCTTAAATTTTGAACTTGAAACAATAACTTAAGGACGACATGTCCTTAAGTTTTGAACTTGAAACAATAACTTAAGGACTGCATGTCCTTAAGTTTTGAACTTGAAACTATAAGTTAAGGACTGCCTGTCCTTAACTTTTGAAACTGAAACTCAAAGTTAAGGACTGCCTGTCCTTAACTTTAGAACTTGAAAATCAAAGTTAAGGACCTATTGTCCTTAAGTTTTGGACTTATAACTGATGTCTGTCCTTAACTTTTGAACTTGAAAATCAAAGTTAAAAGATTTAAATTTGGGAGAGTCTGCGACATTATTCTTTGGCTATGAATTGAAATCATTATTTTTGTTTCTTTTATTTTGTGTTTTCCAACTGAACCATGCAAGGAGAGCAGAAGGTCTACACCCTACTTACAAAGTTCTGTTACTAACTTTTGAACCATGAATATTGAAAAGTTCTGTTAAAGAGCTTTCGTCAATTAATGAATGCTTACAAGCGATGTGCATTAGAATGACTGTGTAGATAGGCTCCGCCACCTCAACATAATGCAACAGTTATGGAGAAGGCACGGAGAGAGAGAAGCAAGGGTTTGGGAAGAAAAGCAAGGGAAGAAAGGGTAAAAATGTCTTTTCATATTAATTTTAATAGGGCAGTGGCTATTTTTGCTCAACATTAGAATTGCTGGATAAAAAATAAATACCACCTTAAATAGTGGCTACACCATGCCATTTCCACCTATTGTTAAAGGTGTTTTGCCTTCTTCTATTTTAATATTTCTCCTAATTACTTTTAACTCAATTCTAATTATCTATGCTCCTTTATTTTGCCTTCTTCTGTCTCGGTCCTTTGTTCCAGAGGCAGCTCAAGAACATTGAAGGCCTAAAGGCAGACTTTTTAAGAGGCCTTAAACTTATTAAAAAGTTAATATAGAGTTAGCTTGATTCATACTTTATAGTTGACGCGTGTGAATTTAGATAAAATAATGAAAAGTAATATCTTACTATGAGATAAAAATATAAAAATAATAAATTCTAAATCTAAAGAAAAAAAATAATAGATAATTAGAATAATAGAACCTGATTCTAGAAGTCAATAACTTGATATAGAATAAAATTCTATTGTTGCCGCAATGCTTGAAAGAATGAAAAAAAAAAATTAGGTTATTCAATGTCAAAAAAGAAATTAATTTTAGTGTATTCAATGTCACTTATTGTTATGAACTCATCTGAACGCTGAACCGGGAGTAATTTACACCTAAATAAACCATTAACCTTAAGGATTAATATATGTCTTACATTTATTGACTTGGTAAAATTATCCGTACGAATAAATTTTTGATGTCCTTGATCTCTTATTTTCGGAGAATAGAAGAGAATATAAAATACAAGATTTATTATGATTAAAAAAAAGAAGAATATTATTAATATTAGTATGTAAATTATCTATTAGTCACCATAATCACATTGGCTAAATATTTCTCTATTTTATTAAAAAGTTTTTATACTCTTTTGCCATAAATATTTAATATGTTTTGAAAAAACTTATCATAGAATTAACCTATTATCAAACTAAGAAATGAGGCCGTACAAATTTGGGGGCAAAATACACGTGGACCCCACATTCCTCTAGCCACAACTCTCATTTAAATGCACTATGCATGTGTTGATTAGACTATTTGTGTAGTGCAAATGCTCATTTCCAATCTTTTTCTCATTTTGAAAAATTATTAATTTTGTTTTATTTAAATAGAAGTTTCCATAGAGAAAATAAAATTAATTTTTAAATAATACAACAACAAAAAGAAGTATCGATATTTACAAGATTTTCATATCTACCCATACTATCTTAAAGCAATTTGAAAATAAAAGTTAAATAATTTTCATCTACCATATTCTTTGAAGACGATTTCAAACTAAATATTTTTATATTCAAAAGTAATTTTAAAATATATAGCTTGTTAAACCTCATGAAAAGTTAATTAACTAAACACCAACAAAATAATAATTTTAATAAAAAATGTTGGGCCCGTATACGAGCCTTTCCTCATCTAGTATATATATATATATATATATATATATATATATATATATATATATATATATATATATATATATNATATATATATATATATACACACACACTTGAATCTTTTTGACATTAGAAAAAATGGTAAAAAGATCTAAAAATTGCTTTAGATCAGGAGTTCACATTTCAAGTATGACATTTTAATTGTAATGCCCTAGAATTTTTTTCGCTAAGCGTTATGTTCTTGTTCAGGCTCTAAGATGGACATACGGGTGTTCAGAAAGCTTTGAAGGTTTATAATATATAAATTCAATGTTTGAAAGATCATGTGGGTGTTTAGAGGAGGAAAAGTTAGTATGGAACAGATTGGGATTATTTAAGAAAAGAAAGCGAATATTCGCATATGACCTAAATTGAACTGATCATATCTTCCAGCTTATGATAATTTGAGCTATGAGTGATATATCAAATGAAAGATCTCCGAATCTACTTTCTATAACTTCAAAATGTTTGTCATATAAGTTATGACTTTTTTACTGAATGATATCAGAGCAATAACCTGAGCCCCGAGACAACCGTGGCCAATGGTTCGAACCGTGGAGGTTGACTGTGTCTACAATTGAACCATTTTGGATTCCAAAAATGTGGCTTTGAAGGAAGGTCTGAGGGACCAAGCCAATTGTGGCCACGTATTCTAAACGTGGCAACAGATTACCCCAAGCCTATAAAATGTCCAAAAATATATTTATTTTTCATTCATAACATCGCAAAGGAATATTAAGCCTAGGTCATCCTACGTCACATAATGTCACAACTCCAATCCCGGTCGTGATGGCGCCCAACAAAATGCTAGGCAAGCCCGACCATTTGAACACTCTCAACCCAGGTACGAAACACATTACCAAATAAAAGAGTTAAATTACCAGTTAAGCATGATTCTAATATGTGATAATAGCTAAATCAGTGAGGAGAAACCATAGCAAATACCAAAAACAACGTCCAAGGATCTGGTATCACGAGTCTAGAGCCTCTACATACAACCGAGTAGTAACCTATACATGTAAAGGTCTAAAATGCGGAAACAAAGGGGGTAAGGGGAGGAATCGGGTCCTGCGGACGCCATGCAGCTACCTCGATAACTCCGGTATCAAATCTGAGCAACAACAAAGCACTCTACGGAGCCTCCTGGATACCTGTATCTGCACACATGGTGCAGGGAGTAAAGTGAGTACTCCGACTCAGTGAATAACAGAAATAAATAACGACTGAAGATAAGAAAAACTCGTAAAAACACTACACAGTTCTATATCGAAATCAAATGCAGTAAACAACAGCTAAGTGAGGAAAACAGGTGAATATCCCTCAAACCAGTACACAACTCACTTACTCCTCTCAAAGTCCGGTAATTTACTTACACTGCTACGGCGTGCAGCCCGATCCAATAATAATAGTCGACTGCGCTCACTGGGGGTGTGCAGACTCCGGAGGGGCTCCTACAACCCAAGCGCTATAATACTGCGGCGTGCAGTCCGATCCATATAATATATCACTGCGGCGTGTAGTCCAATCCATATATGTATATATGTATTTCGCTGCGGCGTGCAGCCCGATCCGGTATATATATCAAATACCCTCACTATGGGGCCCTTGACCCCTCTCAGTCAATATAGACTTGGCCTCTCGGGCCCACTCAGCTAAGATAGGGTTTCCAACCCCAGGTGTTCCTCATTTGGATTGCCAATTTCTAAAGCCGGTTCATATTATGTTTAACAGTTAAGAACATGACTGAGGGTATGTTTTCGACAAGTAAAGTGAAGTCAACTAGTACAAAGTACCCCCTAAGGGTTCTACAGATCGGCACAAGGCCCCAAACATGGCAACCAACCCAGAATATACTGATATTAATTAAGTCTCAGCCAAAAATACAGTAGAGTCATCAATCGGGATGGACCGAGTCCGAATCCCCAGCAGTAACAACCCCACGCTCATCATACAGCGTGTGTTTCATCTCAACATAGCACCACATAGTGCAAATTCGGGGTTTCAAACCCTCAGAACGTCATTTATAACCGGCCGAAATCCTAGCTCGCTTTGCGCTTGCCTCGCAAATCAACCTCCTCGTGCGTAGAATCTGTTCAAAACCACAAGGAATACATCAAAATGGGCTAAGGGAACATAACCCAATCGAAAAGACTCGAAAATTATCAAAAATCACGAAGTTGGCAAAACCCGAGCCCCGGGCCCACTTCTCGAAATATTACGAAATTTACATCACCGGATTCCTCGTCTCGCCACGAGTTCATACATATCAAATTTATCAAAATCGGAGTTCAAATGCCCCCTCAAATCCCAAATTTTCATTCCAAAACCTAAGCCCTAGTTCTTCCAAATTTTTACCCAATTTCCAAGAATTAAAGGTAGATTCTTCAATAAAAATGATGTTTCTAGACCATAGGACTAACCTCCAATTGATTCCCAGTCAAAACCCTCACAAAATTGCGTCAATAGCTCCCAAGCTCCCTCAACAATGGAGGAAAAATGGTGGAGCTCGCGGATGAAATAAATCCTTTAAACCTTTCTGCCAACAGCGATTTTCGCTTATGCGGTGCCGCTTCCGCTTATGCGGTCTTCACTTAAAAACCCAAACTTCGCTTATGCGACTCGAACTCCGCTTCTGCGGTCCTCTCAAAACCGCTTCTGCGGTACATTGTCCGCTTATGCGGACCCGCTGAAGCAACCAACTTCCGCTTATGCGGAACTACCCTAGCCCACACCTGGACGCTTCTGCGATCGCTCACCCGCTTCTGCGGAACCGCTTCTGCGGTCCATTTCGGCAAAAGCGGAAATACCAGATACCAGCAATATCAGACCTGAAGAAACCTTCAAAAACTCTCTTTTAACCACTCCAATTCACCCCGAGGCCCCCGGGACCTCAACCAAAACACCAACACAACCTAAAACCTCATACGAACTTGTTCCAATCATCAAAACACGTCAGACAACACAAAAATCATCAATTCACCACGGATTCAAGCCTAAGTTTATCAAATTCTTCCGAAACTCACATTCGATCAAAAACCCAACCAAACGACGTCCAAATGACCTGAAATTTACCCGCACATCCAAAATCACCCAACGAAGCTACTGCAACTCTCGGAATTCCATTCCGACCCCCGGATCAAAATCTCACTTACCAACCGGAATTCGCCAAAATCCAACCTTCGCCAATTCAAGCCTAATTCTACACCGGACCTCCAAATTCAATTCCGATCGCACTCCTAAGTCACAAATCATCCCCCGAAGCTAACCGAATCACCGGAATTCACATCCGAGCCCTCTAACTAAATAGTCAACTTCCGGTTGACTTTTCCAAAACAAGCTTTCCTTAAAGAGACCAAGTGTCTCATTTCCATCTAAAACCAATCCAATCGACTCGATCACCTCCAATACCGATAATGAAGCATAGAGAAACATAAAAATGAGGGAAACGGGGTGGTAACTCACGTGACGACGGGCCGGGTCGTCACATCCTCCCCAACTAAAATAAACACTCGTCCTCGAGCGGGTCAAGGAACATACCTGGAGTCTCAAACAAGTGAGGGTATCTGCTCCGCATCTCCCGTTCGGTCTCCCAACTAGCTTCCTCTACGGGCCGACCTCTCCACTGCACCTTTACCGAAGCTATATCCTTTGATCTCAATCTCCGA
>NW_017678537.1:0-21251 GCF_001879085.1 Nicotiana attenuata
GGGGACCCCCTTAATTTGAACCCGCCACCTAATTCGAAGCCTAAACTTATATTTGCAAACTAATCCCCGTATTCCTACGTAATCTTTAAAAAAGATTGTTGACTTCAAGCATTTGAATTTTTTAAGACTTGGCCCAATGTAATGCCAAGGATGCGTAACTCAGCTCCTAATCCTGGCCTTGGAATTTTGGCCTGATCATGTGAATTACCAGTCTTATGAGAGACTGCCTGCGTTGGGCCTCTGGGAGTTGGCCCAGGAGTTTAATTGTATCTGTGATTGCATTTCTCCAGGGCCAAGCCTGTTCGATGGTGAAGAGAGGTGGGCTCATAGTGAGCCCAAATGTAATGCCAATTGGATGACTAAATTCACAAAAAACACGCTAATTGTAATTCTCCAATTCTGGTTTGTTTTATTTTTAATATCTGTAATACTACATGTGGAGAGCTAAAAAAACAAGACACCAACATCTCCTAAATCACCAATTAATATAAAGCTGGATATAAATGCCGAAATCAAATTGCAATTCGCTTGTTTTGGACTGTTTTCAGCACAGGCATGATGCGTAAACTAAAACTAATTAGGGCTTATAAATTGATTTTTTTTTGTACTTTTACTATTTCAGTCCTTATATCAGTTTATAGCTTCAACCTCAAACTCAATTTAACAATCAAATGCCTAATCCAAATCCCTACCATGCTAGACAATCCAATTACAAGAGTTCAATTAAAATCAATTCAAAGTTCTACTATATACTAAAGGTCGAACAGAAGAGGGATAAGCTACAAATAAATGTTTTCACATGTCATACAAAGTTGATCAAGTTCCCAGACAAGTACAGCCCCATCTATATAAATCGAGCTCCACACAAGTTGATTACAGCTTCAATATATCACTCGAGGCTAGACATGTACCTGGAATTACAAGGAGATAGCAAGGAAAGGATCAGCAACAGATTTGAATCTGTAAATAGGTTCAAACAACAACACACAGCAGTATAAAGCTCAATTGTACACCCAGCAGCAATATCAATGGCCCGGGACTGGTTTTAACTCCTAAATCACTTGAAAAAGCTTGAATACACCTCAAATCAACTTGAATTTAACCCAGTAACACTCAGAAGAAATCAACAAGCAGATATTGAACTAGAAAGTTAAATCAACAATTACAAATCTAAAATATCCTAAGGTTTCCAATGTAATAGTTTGTTTTGAAAGTTTTTGTTGTTTTTGGATTTTTTGGGCAGAAATTAAGATCTAAAGTGAAGGTTTCTATAGCTATATGATTTCAGATTTGAGACTCTTGAGTGTTGAGGTTCAAATTTGAATTTTCAGACTTGAGGAAGGGAATTTTAGGGGAAGCTGAAGCTGGAAGGGATTTTGGAATTTTCAGACTTCTCCAACCTTCTTAATCAAGGCACTAGGGCTGCCTTTTATAGGCAAAGAAAGGGGGCAGAAGGTTCTGGAAGCATTTTCCTATTTTCTCCCCTTTTTTATTTCAGAAATTGGCTATTAGACCCTAATTTTATGGCTAAGGCCCCCTTCTAGAAGGCCCTAGGGTGTTCTTTTAGCTATGAAATTCCTATACTACCCTTGTTTGGGTCTTGAAACTACAATCCTTAACAAACTGGGCCATTTTCAATGCCCAAAATACCCTTGAATGCTCCCAAAATTACTAACCTTAGTGTGAACTATAACCCCCAGCCCCCTTTTACCTTAGTTAAAAATTAGCCATGGTTAATCATAATGAATCTAAATTAGCTATATCCAAACCCTAAACCTAATTGGATTGAATACTGAATTGAAGAACAATCAAAAAATTAAACTAATTAAACTAACAAAATGTTAATTCAATCGATCAAAATTAAACACTGCTCAAAACAGACTTGAACCTAAAAATTAACAGGAAACAAAATCAAATTGCAAAGTTAATACTCCTGCATACTATCCTACTTATCAGCATTGCCAAACACCTAACTAAACTAAAACAAAATCTATCTACACTACAATTCGAATCCATCAAAACAAAATATCCAAATTACTGCCACTCAGAAACAATTTTAATAATTAAAATTAGATTGAAACAGGATTAACTATACTAACATCAAAGTTACTGAAATTTAACAATCAAAAACAGAATCAAAAATCAAAAATTAACTAACATTAAACAATTACTGAAATTTAGGTTAAGAACACAAAAAAAAAAGAAAGTTGAAAACTCACTGATTTCGTCTTGATAAGAATGCCTTTCGAAACTGAGTTCCAGTTAATATTATATGTCTATTTCGTCAAAAATAAGCCTATAATATTAACTAGAACTCATTCGACCTTAAGAATCCCCAAACCAAGCTCGAACCGCATGAACCCTAGATCCGCAATTTGGCGAGTTCTGGCAAGATTTGAGGGATTTTGGTTATGGATTGGGGATGAGGTGCCTAAGAGACTATAGGGTGTGATTTTAGGCAGATTTGGGAGGATTAGGGTTTTGGGTCTGAACTTCAAATGAAGATTCGAGGAGGTGGGGACTGATTCGAGGGAAACTAAATGCGTAGTTGGAAAGAGGGGGGCGAGGGGATTTAGGGGTGTATTTTTGGGGCCGATTTGCGGTGGCGCCGCCACCGGAGCCGGTGGGAATTGGTGGCGGCTGGGATTAGGGTTTCTTGAGAGGAGGTGAGTGAAAGAGATGAGACGGGGGTATGGGGTGGGGTTCCGACAATTAAATATCAAGCAACCCCCACTTCCTGGCCGTTGGATGAACAGACCTCGACGGCCAGGATTTGCCCTCATTCAAACGGTGTCATTTGGAACATCAGGGGTGGACCGGGTTGGTGACTTTTGAGCTGGGGCTTGATCGGGATTTAATTTGGGCCAGGCAGAATCAATAAAACTGGCCCAATTAAGACAACCTCTTTATTTCTCTCTAAATGCTTTCTTTTCTTTCCCCCTTTTTTTATTTTGTATTTATTTTATTCTCATTTTGTATTTTTATATTTTTCTAACTTTATGCAAAATAAAAATAAAGACCTAATTTATTTCAAAAATTAAACTCATTAATTCCTAAAAATTGATTAAGTCCTATTTAAAAGTAAACTCATGACAAATTCACCAATTAACAAATAAAATGCAAAAATGGACTATTTTTGTTATTTTCTTTATTTTGTAATATAAAAATGCATACTATCAAGTATAATGCACACAAAATGCAAACAAGACACACAATCATGCAATTTAATTCCTAAAAATTCAAATAATAAAGAAAAATCCTAATTCTAAGGAATTTTGTAGGAGTAATTTAAGCGTGGCAAAAACCACGTGCTCACAACTGCCCCTCTTTGCTCGAAGACACGAAGGGTTTTCGGGCAAAGATAAATGAGCACCATGAAGGATTTTTGCCTGCTCAGTACTCCATGAGAAGCATTTTGAAAACCGTCTGACCGAACCCTACTTCAAAGGTTGCCTACATATCCTTGGCTATAAAGGAATCATGTTAGTGTAGTTCGGAAAAGTTTGGTAGCTGGGACTACCAGGAGCTGTGAATTTCACTGCTGCTACTGCTTGCTGACCTCATTATTACACCAAAAAGGAAAATCAAAGCTAAGCTAGCTATGCCTATCAACTATGAGTTACAAGATTCCTATCTATAATTCTCTTGAAACATGATCTTGAGTCTTAGCTGATTTTGCTGTGGACTTCGATCTGAGTCTTGATGCTCGCAAGTTGTAGGTGTTTACTTCTTCATGTAGCATTGGGTCAAAACAGGATCAGCGGAGCTTGTGACTTCAATCAGGTTTTGAGCAATCTGCGCCCTTGCTTGCTTCACATTTGAGTTCATCTCTTTTTGTTCTTTTCTTCTTTTCTTGATTCTGGATTGAAACTCATTCTGTCGGTCACCTCGCACCCTATGTCTTGAGGTCAACCTGCTTAAGATACCAAAACAAACGAACGAACGAAATTTTCTGCCCCAGTTTTCACTAGGAAAATCTCGTGAGTTAGCTGTGACACATATCTAAGCAATCAAATCAGGATTGTGTATCCTTGTGAATGAATCCAGGTTATGTTGGAAAATGACCGCGGAAAAGGAAAAGGGTCCTCGGATTTGCCGGGATGGAAAGAAAAAAGATCCTCGGTTTTTTGGCCGGGATTCGGAAAGAAAAGGCTCATTGGGTTTTGCCAGGGAGATCCTCGGTTTTTGGCCGGTGTTTGGAAAGAAAAAGCTCCTTGGGTTTTGCCAGGGAGATCCTCAGTTTTTTGGCTGGGAGATCCTCGGTTTTTTGGCCGGGATTTTGAAAGAAAAGGCTCCTCGGTTTTTTTTGGCCGGGAGATCCTCGGTTTTTTTGGCCGGGATTTGGAAAGAAAAAGCTCCTCGATTTTTTGGCCGGGAGATCCTCGGTTTTTTGGCCGGAATTTGGAAAGAAAAGGCTCCTCGGTTTTTTGGCCGAGAGATCCTCGATTTTTTTGCCGGAATTTGGAAAGAAAACCAGAGCTCCTCGGTTTTTTGGCCGGGATTTGGAAAGAAAAGGCTCCTTGGGTTATGCCAGGGAGATCCTCGGTGTTTTGGCCGGGATATTTAAGGAATGAGATCCTATGCTACCATGATTTGTTTTCTTTTGGGATTTTCATTTTTATTTCCTTTCTTCTTTCTTTTTCTTTTGTTTTCCTCTTTATATGTTTTCCTTTTATTTAGCAAAACGCATGAAAGAATTTGGGGGGAAACTTCCTTTTTGGTTGTTTTCCTGCTGCAAAGCTGTTTCAGCGCTTGCGCATTTCATTTCCTTTTGGATTGCACCTGCTTCTTGCACGGTTGCTTTGAATTAGACCTGTTTTCATCAAAGAACAATTTGTTAGTTTGAAACAGTGGTTGGTTTTGTGGCCTTGATCATCTCAATTGCTTGATCCCGGCCCCATTTCCGTTAAGAACTTTGCTACTCGTTTGCCTTGAGGGTGAATCTCTTTTCAAACCGACTGGGTTCAGCCTTAGGACTTCATGATGACTCGCCCATGCGGGCTCTAGCCTTTTTACTTTATTCCGCCCTTGGGACCTTTGCCTCTGTCTTCCTTTTTTCCAATGTTTTTGCTTTGAAAGCATCAAACACTATGGTCAGTCGGGATTGGCCTGACGCACTCGCTGAGGCTGGGTATTTTCTTCGACTCTGACCAGGCGGAGCCCTATGAAGCCGGTCCTGCCACCTTTTTCTTTGTACTAGTTACGGAATCAGAGTTAAACCGAAAGGGATTCAAAGAAAAGGTATGCAAAAAGGCAAGTATATGAGTTTAAAAAGAAGCGTCCCTTTCGGGGAAAAGAAGGACTTATCTGGGGTGTGCATGCTGGCTTCAAATGAACATGACATGCTTCTTGGATTGGATGCCCGACCAACGCAAACTTTCCGGCTTCTCGTGAACCCATTGATCAGTATTTCAAAACCAGGGAACTTTGCCAGGACTCCTTTAGTGGTGAGATGTCTTCTCTTCGGCCGACAGCGCCCTTTGCGGGTTTTCGCCAATCGACGTCTCTCATTTCTCTTCTCACCGTCGCCCGATAGTGCTCTTTGCGAGTTTTCACTAAGCGGACTCTCTCATTTTCAGTTTCTCTACTCACCATCGCCTTATGGTGCCCGAAGGTTTTCACCGATAAGACTCTCTCATTTTATTTCTCTCAATTTGCATTGTGTCAGATTCCAACAATGACGTTTGCCACTCCCATGCCTTTTCCAATTGATCGGAAGGACTTGGACAAGGTTTTGGGGTAAAAAGAATTTTGGGCGGAACTACAACTTTGGAACCATTTCGGCGGATTCATGGCCGAACCATTATATCATCTGCCCCAGTTTCATCTTTTGGGGAAATTGGGATTTTTGTTTTGGTGTGACTGAACCTCAGCGAGAGGCTGCCTACGTATCCTTTCGGAATCAAGTCAAACGTAGTTCGGGGAAAACAAATTTTTGTTTTTGTTTTTGCTTTTTTTTTTCCTTTTTTCTTTTCTTTTCTCTTCTTTTTTTTCTTTTTTTTTTCATCATATTTTCTTTTCTTCTTTTTTTTTTCGATAATACTTTCGGGTTCCAAAGAGGGTAGCCAAAGAAGGGTAACCGGCTCAAATGGGTTTACGAAGGGTTAATAGTATTTGGGTAGGGAGAAAGGATGCCTTCGTCATCTCAATTGCACAAAAGCCATCATCACAAGAGGCCTAGACATAGTACCTTTTGACTGCATCTGCATTGACTGCTGTTTCAGGGTCATTTCCTTCGATGGCTCCCAGATACAGTGCTCCTCTTGGCAATATCTTTCGGATTATGTATGGACCTTTCCAATTAGGGGCAAACTTCCCTTTTGCTTCCTGGTAATGAGGGAGAATGCGTCTGAGTACCAGCTGTCCCACTTAAAAATTCCTGGGACGCACTTTCTTGTTATAGGCGTGGGCCATTCTTTGTTGGTATAACTGCCCGTGACAAACTGCAGCCATCCGTTTTTCATCAATTAATGACAATTGCTCTAGTCGGGTCTTAACCCACTCACTGTCCTCAATCTCCGCTTCAACGATTATCCGAAGTGAAGGAATTTCTACTTCTGCAGGTATGAGTGCTTCAGTACCGTAAACTAACAAGTACGGTGTCGCTCCAGTTGATGTACGTACTGTGGTACGATACCCGAGTAATGCGAAAGGTAGCTTTTCATGCCATTGCCTGGAGCTTTGAATCATCTTTCTCAAAATCTTCTTGATGTTCTTATTTGTTGCTTCGACGGCACCGTTGGCTTTTGGCCGATAAGGAGTAGAGTTTCTATGCGTTATCTTGAATTGTTCACATACCTCTCCCATCAGACGACTGTTCAAGTTTGCAGCATTGTCGGTAATGATAGTTGCAGGAATGCCAAAACGGCAAATGAGATTGGAGTGCACAAAGTCTACCACAGCTTTCTTGGTGACCGACTTGAGAGTGATGGCCTCAACCCATTTTGTGAAATAGTCAATTGCCACCAATATGAATCTATGCCCATTCGAAGCTTTCGGCTCGATCGGCCCAATGACATCCATACCCTAAGCAACAAACGGCCAAGGTGCTGACATCGGATGAAGCTCTGTTGGAGGCGCATGAATCAAGTCACCGTGCACCTGACATTGATGGCATTTTCGAACAAAGCTGAAACAGTCCTTTTCCATAGTTATCCAGTAATACCCGGCTCGCAGAATTTTCTTTGCCAGCACATAACAAATCATATGAGGTCCGCATACTCCTGCGTGCACTTCATGCATAATTCTTCCGGCTTCCTCGGCGTCAACACATCTTAGCAGGTTGAGGTCCGGGGTCCTTTTATACAAAACATCACCGCTTAAGAAGAAACCGCTCGCATGCCATCTAATGGTTCTTTTCTGATCTCTGGTGGCTTGCTCAGGGTATTCCTGTGTTTTCAGAAATCTCTTGATATAATGATACCAGGGCTGACTGCTGGGCTCCAACTCAACCGCATTACAATACCCGTGCTTTTCTTTGATTTGAACCTCCAGAGGGTCAATATGGGCATTGCCTGGGTAAGGCAGCATTGAAGCTAGAGTGGTGAGTGCACCGGCTAGTTCATTATGACACCGAGGGATATACCTGAATTCTATCGACTTGAAGCGTTTGGTGAGATCTTCCACATGCTGTCGATAGGGAATGAGCTTAACATCTCGAGTCTCCCACTCCCCTTGGGCTTGCCGGATAATCAAGTCAAAGTCCCCCATGATTAATAAATCTTCAACATCTTGGTCAATTGCCATATTCATGCCCATGATGCAGGCTTCATACTCGGCCGTATTGTTTGTGCAGAAAAATCGGAGCCTTGCTGTAGCTGGGTAGTGCTGACCATTGGGTGATATCAAGACTGCCCCAATGCCTACACCTTTTGCATTTACTGCTCCGTCAAAGAACATTTTCCAAGCACGAGGGTCCTCAGAGATGGCTTCTACTGAATTTACCTCCTCATCCGGGAAATAAGTGCTTAACGGTTGGTATTCCTCGTCAACTGGGTTTTCAGCCAAATGATCTGCCAACGCCTGGGCTTTCATTGCCGTGCGAGTAACATAGACTATGTCAAATTCAGTGAGCAAGATTTGCCATTTTGCCAGCCTCCCAGTGGGCATCGGTTTCTGGAATATGTAATTCAAAGGATCCAGCCGGGTTATTAGATAAGTGGTATGGGCTTGAAGATAATGTCTCAGCTTTTGAGCGACCCACGTCAGAGCGCAGCATGTTCTTTCCAACAAGGTGTATTTGGCCTCGTAACTAGTGAACTTCTTGCTCAGATAGTAAATTGCCTGCTCTTTTCTCCCAGTTATATCATGTTGCCCGAGAACACAGCCAAAAGAATTTTCCAACACTGTCAGATACAAAAAGAGAGGTCGCCCATGCTCCGGTGGGACCAATACTGGAGGATTTGACAAATATTCCTTGATTTTGTCGAAGGACTCTTGACATTCGGATGTCCATTTGATAGCCGCATCTTTCTTCAACAGTTTGAATATGGGCTCACAGGTGGTAGTCAATTGAGTGATGAATCGACTGATATAACTCGAAGAACTTTCTCAATACCTCTCCTATTGACTATGAAACCCAGGAGCTTGCCTGATGGGACTCCGAAAGCACATTAGCTGGATTCAACTTCAGATCATACTTGCGCAACCGTTCGAAGAACTTTCTCAAATCTCGAACGTGGTCACTCTGAGTTCGGGACTTAATGATTACATCATCCACATACACCTCTATTTCTTGATGCATCATATCGTGGAAAAGGGTGGTCATGGCTCTCATATAAGTTGCCCCAGCATTCTTCAACCCAAATGGCATGACCCGATTACAGTATGTACCCCAGGGTGTAGTGAAAGCTGTCTTCTCGGCATCTTCTTCATCCATCAACACCTGATGATATCCTGCGTAACAATCCACGAAGGACTGTATTTCATGTTTGGCGCAGTTATCAACAAGGATGTGAATGTTAGGTAACGGGAAGTTGTCTTTGGGACTGGCCCTGTTCAGATCTCGGTAATCTACACACACCCGGGTTTTCCCGTCTTTCTTTGGCACTGGAACTACATTGGCTAACCATGTGGTATATCGGACCACTCGGATTACCCCCGCCTTCAACTGTTTCGTGATTTCTTCTTTGATCTTGTCACTGATATCAGTTTTAAACTTCCTTTGCTTTTGCTGCACTGGCGGACAATCGGGGTAAATTGGCAATTTGTGCACCACTAGATCCATACTCAGTCTTGGCATGTCGTCATACAACCAAGCAAACATATCTTTAAATTCAAACAGGAGTTGGATTATTGCATCTCGAGTTTGCTCATCTGTGTGAATGCTTATTTTGGTTTCCCTTATTTCTTCGGCAGAACCCAAATTAACCAGTTCAGTGTCATTCAGGTTTGGCTTAGGTTTGTTCTCAAATTGTTCCAATTCTCGATTTATTTCCCTAAAAGCCTCTTCTTCATCATATTCCGGTTCTTGATTCATTATTTCACAATTAGACAGCGTGTTTGAGTCTGGGCATGGAGTCCGCAAGCATGTCATGTTATTTAAAAGTCGCGTTATTATAACTGAAAAGAAAAGATGAAAAAGGAAAAATAACCAAAATTAGAAAGAAAAGAAAGATGGACGATGAAATATTGATTTCATTTCTTGGAATTGGGAAGATAACAGGGTTTACATTCAGGAATTTAAAGACAAGAAACTAAAAGAAACATCCGAGTTACACCCTGAAATAACTCGGGNGAAAGAAAAGGCTCTGCGGTTTTTGGCCGGGAGATCCTCGATTTTTTAGCCGGGATTTGGAAAGAAAAAGCTCCACGGTTTTTTGGCAGGGAGATCCTCGGTTTTTTGGCCGGGATTTGGAAAGAAAAAGCTCCTCGGTTTTTGGCCGGGAGATCCTCGGTTTTTGGTCGGGATTTGGAAAGAAAAAGCTCCTCGGTTTTTTGGCCGGGAGATCCTCGGTTTTTTGGCCGGGATTTGGAAAGAAAAGGCTCCTCGGATTTTTGGCCGGGATTTGGAAAGAAAAAGCTCCACAGTTTTTTGCCGGGAGATCCTCGATTTTTGGCCGGGATTTGGAAAGAAAAGGCTCCACGATTTTTTGGCCGGGAGATCCTCGATTTTTTGGCCGGGATTTGGAAAGAAAAAGCTCCACGATTTTTTGGCCCGGAGATCCTCATTTTTTTGGCCGGGATTTGGAAAGAAAAGCCCCATGGTTTATTGGCCGGGAGATCCTCGATTTTTTAGCCGGGATTTGGAAAGAAAAAGCTCCACGGTTTTTTGGCCGGGAGATCCTCGGTTTTTTGGCCGGGATTTGGAAAGAAAAAGCTCCACGATTTTTTGGCCGGGAGATCCTCGGTTTTTTGGCCGGGATTTGGAAAGAAAAAGCTCCTCGGTTTTTTGGCCGGGATATTTAAGGAATGGGATCCTATGCTACCATGATTTGTTTTTCTTTTGGGATTTTCATTTTTATTTCTTTTCTTCTTTCTTCTTCTTTTGTTTTCCTCTTTTTATGTTTTCCTTTTATTTAGCAAAACACATGAAAGAACTTGGGGAGGGGAAACTTCCTTTTTGGTCGTTTTCCTGCTGCAAAGCTGTTTCAGCGCTTGCGCATTTCATTTCTTTTTGGACTGCACCTGCTTCTTGCACAGTTGCTTTGAATTAAACCTGTTTTCAACAAAGAACAATTTGTTAGTTTGAAACGGTGGTTGGTTTTGTGGCCTTGATCATCTCAATTGCTTGATCCCGGCCCCATTTCTGTTGGGAACTTTGCCGCTCGTTTGCCTTTGAGGGTGAATCTCTTTTCAAACCGACCGGGTTCAACCTTCAGGATTTCATTATGAATCGCCCGTGTGGGTTCTGACCTTGTCACTTTATTCTGCCCTTGCCTTTGATTTTCTTTCTTTTCCAATATTTTTGCTTCGAAAGCATCAACCACTATGGTCAGTCGGGATTGGCCTGACGCACTCGCTGAGGCTGGGTATTTTCTTCGACTCTGACCAGGCGGAGCCCTGTGAAATCGGTCCTGCCACCTTTTCTTTGTACTAGCTACGGAATCAGAATTAAACCGAAAGGGATTCAAAGAGAAGTATGCAGAAAGGCAGTAACATGAGTTTAAAGAGAAGCATCCCTTTCGGGGAAAAGAAGGACTTATCTGGGGTGTGCATGCTGGCTTCAAATGATCATGATATGCTTCATGGACTGGGCGCCCGACCCACACAAACTTTTCGGCTTCTCGTGAACCCATTAATCAGTATTTCAAAACCGGGGAACCTTGCCAGGACTCCTTTAGTGATGAGTTGTCTTCTTTTCGGCCAACAGCCCCCTTTGCGGGTTTTCGCCAATCGACCTCTCTCATTTCTCTTCTTACCGTCGTCCGATAATGCTCTTTGCGAGTTTTCACTAAACGGACTCTCTCATTTTTAGTTTCTCTACTCACCATCGCCTTATGGTGCCCGAAGGTTTTCACCGGTAAGACTCTCTCATTTTATAACATTTTCCACTTCCCTGCCTTTGCTAATTGATCGGAAGGGCTTGGACAAGGTTTTGGGGTAAAAAGGATTTTGGGCGGAACTACAACTTTGGAACCATTTCGGCGGATTCATGGCCGAACCATTATATCATCTGCCCCAGTTTCTTTTTTTTTTTAGGGGGAAATTGGGATTTTTGTTTTGGTGTGACTGAACCCCAGAGAGAGGCTGCCTACGTATCCTTTCGGAATCAAGTCAGACGTAGTTCAAGCAAATAATTTTTGTTTTGTTTTTGTTTTTGTTTTCTTTTCTTTTCTCTCTCTTTTTTGTTTTCTTTTTTTTCTTTTCTTTTCTTTTCTTCTTGCACTTTCGGGTTCCAAAGAGGGTAGCCAAAGAAGCGTAACCGGCTCAAGGGGTTTACGAAGGATTGGGGTAGCGGAGAAGAAAGCCTTCGTCATCTCAATTACACAAAAGCCATCGCCGCAGGGGGTCTAAACATAGTACCTTTTCACTGCATCTGCATTGACTGCTGCCTCAAGATCATTCCCTTCGATGTCCCCCAGGTACAGTGCTCCTCTTGGCAATATCTTTCGAATTATGTATGGACCTTTCCAATTAGGGGCAAACTTCCCTTTTGCTTCCTGGTGATGAGGGAGAATGCGTCTGAGTACCAGCTGTCCCACTTCAAAATTCCTGGGACACACTTTCTTATTATAGGTGCGGGTCATTCTTTGTTGGTGCAACTGCCCGTGACAAACTGCGGCCATCCGTTTTTCATCAATTAATGACAATTGCTCTAGTCGGGTTTTAACCCATTCACTATCCTCAATATCCGCCTCAACGATTATCCGGAGTGAAGGAATTTCCTGCAGGTATGACTGCTTCAGTACCGTAAATTAACAAGTACGGTGTCGCTCCAATTGATGTACGTACTGACGTACGATATCCAAGTAATGCGAAGGGTAACTTTTCATGCCATTGCCGGGAGCTTTGAATCATCTTTCTCAAAATCTTCTTGATGTTCTTATTTGCTGCCTCGACAGCACCATTGGCTTTTGGCCGATAGAGAGTAGAGTTTCTATGTGTTATCTTGAATTGTTCACACACCTCTCCCATCAGACGACTGTTCAAGTTTGCAGCATTGTCGGTAATGATAGTTGCAGGAATGCCAAAGCGGCAAATGAGATGGGAGTGCACAAAGTCTACCACAGCTTTCTTGGTGACCGACTTGAGAGTGATAGCCTCAACCCATTTTGTGAAATAGTCAATTGCCACCAGTATGAATCTATGCCCATTCGAAGCTTTTGGCTCAATTGGCCCAATGACATCCATGCCCCAAGCAACAAACGGCCAAGGTGCTGACATCGGATGGAGTTCTGCCGGAGGTGCATGAATCAAGTCACTGTGCACCTGACATTGATGACACTTTCGAACAAAGCTGAAACAATCCTTCTCCATAGTTATCCAGTAATACCCGGCTCGCAAAATTTTCTTCGCCAGCACATAACCATTCATATGAGGTCCGCATACTCCTGCGTGTACTTCATGCATAATTCTTCCAGCTTCCTCGGCGTCAACACATCTTAGCAGGTTGAGGTCCGGGGTCCTTTTATACAAAACATCGCCACTTAAGAAGAAACCGGTCGCATGTCGTCTAATGGTTCTTTTCTGATCTCCGGTGGCCGCTCAGGGTATTCCTGTGTTTTCAGAAATCTCTTGATATCATGATACCAGGGCTGACTGCTAGGTTCCACCTCAACCGCATTACAATACCCGTGCTTTTCTTTGATTTGAATCTCCAGAGGGTCAATATGGGCATTGCCTGGGTAAGGCAGCATTGAAGCTAGAGTGGCGAGTGCATCGGCTAGCTCATTATGACACCGAGGGATATACCTGAATTCTATCGACTTGAAGCGTTTAGTGAGATCTTCCACATGCTGTCGATAGGGAATGAGCTTAACATCTCGAGTCTCCCACTCCCCTTGGGCTTGCTGGATAATCAAGTCAGAGTCCCCCATGATTAATAAATCTTCAACATCTTGGTCAATTGCCATATTCATGCCCATGATACAGGCTTCGTACTCAGCCGTATTGTTTGTGCAAAAGAATCGGAGCCTAGCTGTGGCTGGGTAATGCTGACCATCGGGTGATATAAAGATTGCCCCAATGCTACACCTCTTGCATTTACTGCTCCATCAAAGAACATTTTCCAAGCACGAGTGTCCTCAGAGATGGCTTCCACTGAATTTACTTTCTCATCCGGGAAATAGGTGCTTAACGGTTGGTATTCCTTGTCAACCGGGTTTTCAGCCAAATGATCTGCCAACGCCTGGGCCTTCATTGCCGTGCGAGTAACATAGACTATGTCGAATTCCGTGAGCAAGATTTGCCATTTTACCAGCCTCCCAGTGGGCATTGGTTTCTGGAATATGTATTTCAAAGGATCCAACCTGGTTATTAGATAAGTGGTATGGGCTTGAAGATAATGTCTCAGCTTTTGAGCGACCCACGTCAGAGCGCAGCATGTTCTTTCCAACAAGGTGTATTTGGCCTCGTAGCTGGTAAACTTCTTACTCAGATAGTAGATTGCTTGCTCTTTTCTCCCAGTTATATCATGCTACCCGAGGACACAACCAAAAGAATTTTCCAACACTGTCAGATACAAAAAGAGAGGTCGCCCATGCTCCGGTGGAACCAATACTAGAGGATTTGACAAATATTCCTTGATTTTGTCAAAGGCTTCTTGACATTCGGATGTCCATTTGATTGCCGCATTTTTCTTCAACAATTTGAATATGGGCTCACAGGTGGTAGTCAGTTGGGCGATGAACCGACTGATATAGTTTAACCTGCCCAATAAGCTCATCACATCCTTCTTAGTTCTTAGAGGAGGTAAATCTTGAATGGCCTTTATCTTTGTTGGATCTAACTCGATACCTCTCCTGCTGACTATAAAACCCAGGAGCTTGCCTGATGGGACTCCGAAAGCACATTTAGCTGGATTCAACTTCAGATCATACTTACGCAACCGTTCGAAGAACTTTCTCAAATCTCGAACGTGATCACTCTGAGTTTGTGACTTGATGATTACATCATCCACATACACCTTTATTTCTTGATGCATCATATCGTGGAAGATGGTGGTCATGGTTCTCATATAAGTTGCCCCAGCATTCTTCAGCCCAAACGGCATGACCCGATAACAGTAGGTACCCCAGGGTGTAGTGAAAGCTGTCTTCTCGGCATCTTCTTCATCCATCAACACTTGGTGATATCCTGCGTAACAATCCACGAAGGACTGTATTTCATGTTTGGCACAGTTATCAACAAGGATGTGGATTTTAGGCAACAGGAAATTATCTTTGGGACTTGCCCTATTCAGATCTCGGTAATCCACACACACCCGGGTTTTCCCGTCTTTCTTTGGCACTGGAACCACATTGGCTAACCATGTGGTATATCGAACCACTCGGATTACCCCCGCCTTCAACTGTTTTGTGACTTCTTCTTTGATCTTATCACTGATATCAGTTTTGAACTTCCTTTGCTTTTGCTGTACTGGAGGACAATCGGGGTAAATTGGCAATTTGTGCACCACTAGATCCATACTCAGTCCTGGCATGTCGTCATACGACCAAGCAAACACATCTTTAAATTCGAGCAGGAGTTGAATTATTGCATCTCGAGTTTGCTCATCTGTGTGAATGCTTATTTTGGTTTCCCTTATTTCTTCGGCAGTTCCCAAATTAACCGGTTCAATGTCATTCAGGTTTGGCTTAGGTTTGTTCTCAAATTGTTCCAATTCTCGATTTATTTCCCTAAAAGCCTCATCTTCATCATATTCCGGTTCTTGATTCATTATTTCACAATTAGACATCGTGTTTGAGTCTGGGCATGAAGTCCGCAAGCATGTCATGTTATTTAAAGCCGCATTATTATAACTGAAAAGAAAAGATGAAAAGGGAAATATAAAAAAATTAGAAAGAATAAAGAGAAAAAATGGACGATGAAATATTAATTTTATTTCTTGGAATTGAAAAGATAACAGGGTTTACATTCAGGAATTTAAAGACAAGAAACTAAAAGAAACATCCTAGTTACACCCTCAAATAACTCGGGATGCAGAAAAGGTGACAGGGCTAGTCTACCGGGACTCCCGCCTGATCGGGAATGGCGTAGCCTTCCAGTTTTGGAGTTTAGCATCTGGTCCCATATAGAGCACCTCAGCGGTGCTAGTCCTTTCGCCTAGCTGAACCATGTTGATTTCATAAAGCATTTGTCTCATAGCTCCACATATATCTTCGATTTCCTCGGCTTTGAACACCTCATCGTCCTCTTCTTTGCCATACTTGGGCTTGACAAAAGTATCATAGAGATGTGGCAAGGGTAGTGGCAGAACCTATCCTTCTTTCTTTCTTTCCTCGGCCCATTTCTCATCTTCTGGGGTAGGGTGGAAGCCTATCCCGAAAAACTTTTCTGCTGTGGGTAGAGTTACCGGCTCGTATATTCCTTGTAAAGCTTTTCCTAACCCTTTTCCTGGTTTGAAACCGTACCTAATCATTTCTTTGGCCACCATGATTGAAGCATTAGACAGGAAAGGCTGAGGACAAGGTTTTCCCTCCTCGTGCTGATCTGCCACCACAATTTCAAAGGCTTGATAAACAATATGCTCACTTCCTTCCCTCGCCTCCAAACATGGGATAGATGGGTCACGATAAATGGACTGCTCGTCTTCTCCGTGGACCACGATTTCCTGATATTCATATTCAAATTTTACCATTTGGTGGAGGGTAGAGGGCACAGCTCCTGCAGCATGGATCCAGGGCCTTCCCAGAAGAAAATTATAAGATGTATCCATGTCCAGCACCTGGAAGGTTACCTCGAAATCCACCGGACCTATGGTCAATATCAAATCAATTTCACCGATGGTATCCCTATTAACACCATCAAAAGCTCTCACACAAACATTATTCGGACGAATCCTTCCTGTCCCGATTTCTATCCTTTGCAATGTGGAGAGTGGGCAGATGTCAACCCCCGAGCCTCCATCCACCATGACTCGCTTGACATAATAACCTTCACACTTGACAGTCAGATGCAAGGATTTGTTGTGAGCTGCGCCTTCCGGAGGCAAGTCATTTTTACTAAAAGAGAGTTGATTGATGGAGAAGAACCTCTCTGCCATCCTTTCGAGCTGTTCGACTGAAGTTTCAATTGGCACATACGCCTCATTCAGAGTTTTCATTAAGATCTTCTGATGTTCGGAGGATTTCGTCACCAATGATAGCAGGGACCCCTGTTCAGGATATTTCCTCAATTGATCCACTGTTTCATAATCAGGCATCTTCATTTTCTGGAAAAGGCTTCTGCTTCCTCAGCACTCACTTGCTTCTTGGCCGGAAAGCGCTTTCGAGCAGCATTTTTTACCTCCTGTACATTTGAATATTTCTCAACAGAGGTTTTTCCTGGAAGTTCCCCCGAAATTTCTTTGCCCTTGTATGTAACCACTATTTGCTGATAGTTCCATGGCACCGCAGAAGGGTCTGTCATTGGCTTCTGTGGTACGCGTCCAATAACCACTGGCTCATTCAGCCGAGGCGGCTTAATTGTCCCCCGTACCACACAAGCTCCTTTTGGCACATACATTTGCGTTTCCCTTTTTAATTCAAACTTCCTTGGAGCACTGACAACTAGTGGTTTTTCTTGGCGTCCTCGCGGAACATAGAGAATTCCATTCTTAGGAGGTTCCATCTCTGCTTTTGTTTCAGGTTTCTTCTCAGGATCAGTTTTGACACTTTTATTCTTCCTCTCCCATTTCTCTTGCTTCGGGGGTACTTTGGGCTTCTTTACTGCGTCGGCAATAGCAATTATGGCTTTCAAGGCCGGATCAAACTCCATATCTTCACAAATCATACCGATTACCGGCCCATTGTTGTGAGCGGGCAACGGATTATTGGTCACATTCGGGGCTTCTTCATCCCTCAACACTATTTTCCCTTGTTCGATCAAATCTTCCACAACTTTCTTTAATGTTCAACAGTTGTCAGTACTATGCCCTTCAGCTCCTGAATGATAGGCACAACGGACACCTCGTTGATAAGCTGGAGATTCCGGGTTCTGCCTGTTTTGCGGTGGTCGGGGATTATATTGGTTCTGGTAAGGAGGTTGGTTTCTTTGGAATGGAGGTGGATTTCGGTTAGCTTGCGGTTGCGGTCGGCTGAAAGGTTGAGCATTCATGACCGCATAAGGTGGGGGAGGGTAAGCCATATTAGTGTGGGGATAGTAGTGTTGAGGGGTTCTTTCAGAGAACACCGGTCTAGGAGCCCGGTATCTTCTTCCTCCCGATGCTGCCATCACTGTTTATTCTTTCTTTTTGCCTTTGGCCATTCCTCCAGACCCGCCTTGGATGGCTTCGGAGGTTGCTCTTATGGCTGACTGGCTCAAGATTCACCCGTTTTTAGCCCATTCTCTACCATCTCTCCGATTTTTATTGCCTCTGCGAAAGGTTTGCCCATGGCCGACATCATATTCTGAGAGTAGTCTGCTTCCTGGGCTTGAAGGAAAGCAGTGACCATCTCTACCTCATCCATCGGAGGCTTCATCTTGACGCCTGTTCACGCCACTTAATTGTATATTCGCGGAAACTTTCTGAGGGCTTTTTCTTGAGATTCGCCAAGGAGTTCCTGTCTGGCATGATGTCTATGTTGTATTGAAATTGTCGAACAAAGTCTCGGGCCAGATCATCCCAAATATGCCAACGCGAGACATCTTGGTCCATATACCATTCTGAAGTGATACCAACCAAGCTTTCTCCAAAATATGCCATCAACAACTGCTCTTTGCCACCGGCTCCCCGTAACTGATTGCAGTACTTCTTTAAGTGAGCAATGGGGTCACCGTGTCCGTCATACTTCTCAAATTTTGGTGTTTTGAACCCTGACGGCAAATGTACATGAGGGAACATACATAGGTCTGTATAGGAGACACTCTTTTGCCCGCTCAATCCTTGCATGTTTTTCAAGCTCTGCTTGAGGCTTCTCATTCATTTCGCCATCTCATCCTGCTCTGGGTCTTTGGGGGTTTTGTCCTGCCCTAGTGTAAGCTCGTATGGTGGCGGCTGAGAGTAATTATATGTGGGATATTGAGGGGGATCCACCGGGAAGACAGGGTTTTGGAAGGTGGACGCTGAGGGATCAAAGGCAGGCCTTGGCAGTGAAGGTTGTGTTGTAGCAGGGCACGGTGGAGCAGTGAAGATGTTAGGAGCTGCTCCTGCTGGGAACACCTGGGGGCGGACCTCAGAAGGTGTTCCGACGAAATGAGCAGTCATGGTAGGTTGTCCCAAAGGAGTATGAGGATGACTGATAGGGACAGTAGTAGCACCTCCAGCTCTAGGGAATAACTCTGGGAATCCGGGAATGTTGCTTGGAGGTTCCTTTCCATTGTTCCAGGCATCCCACATTTCCATCAATCGCAGGCGCAAGATCCGATATTCTTCGGCTGTAAAAGATTCAGAGGCCGGGACCCCCGAGATGGGGTTGTCTTCAGAGATGGGGACTGCGGGCAAAGTCATTTCTGTAGACATTTCCACACTTCCTTTCGATCTGGTAAAATATTGATGCGATGCCAGCTTACCACAAACAACCACCGTTTCTAAAGGCTAAGCTGGAATTGACAGCAACACCCGGTTAGTTTGAGACAAGTAACAGATAGGTAATCGCACATTAGGGTGTGATGCACCTATACAGTTAAACGGATGTCTACATGTTTCCACTGGTTGCATGCGTCATCCCGGCTTTTCTTTTCTATTTTCTCTTCTTTTGATTTCCACTCTTTGTTTTTCTTGCTTTTCTTTCTCTTTTTGTTTTTCTCTCATTTCTCTTTTCCCTCTATTTTTCATTTTCTGCTTTTCCCTTTTCTTTTGCCATGGTTTTTCTCTCGATTCCTTATTTTCTCTTTTTGCGTTTCTTTCTCTCTTGTTTCTCTTTTATTTCCTTCCCTCGTATTTTTTTTTCTCTTAGGGTTACAGTCGAATCCTATGGAGATTGCCTACGTATCATGACCCCGCATGAATCAGACCAAGCGTAGTTCTTGCAAATAAGGTAAATAAACTAACTCTTTTTTTTTGAATTTTTGAAAGAAATGCTTTAGAAGGAAAAAGGGAAATATTTTGATTTTGATTTTTCTTTTTAATTTTTGAAAGAAAGTCTTCTACCTTTTCGTTTTATTGAAACTTTGGGAATTTTAGAAGTAAAAAGAAATATATTTGTTTGAATTTTCATTTATTTTCTAAACACGAAAGAAAAATATTTTTTTTTTGGATTTTGAAAGTTGCCTCTTAATTTTCGGAAGAGGGACTGTTATGAAAATGTTTTGGATTTTTGAGAAAAAATATTTTTCGGACTCAATTTTCAAAATTTGTATTTTTTTTATATATTTATTATTTATGAAAGAAAGTCATCTAAGGAGTATTTTAATGATTTATTTTGACCTAAAAGGAAAAAGTGGCTATTTTTCAAAACTTTTATTAAAGAAAACAAAGACTCGGTTTTGCAGATACGGCCTTTCAGCACTTCCGGGAGGAAGATTTTAAGGATGTGTCCACAAACCCTTTTAAAAATGACTCAAGGTGGCTGTTCTTGCAAAAACAGCCTTCCGGCGCCCTTTTGGGGACATTCGGCTTATTTTAAAACAAGAATGGCATCACCCG
The DNA here is from genome assembly GCF_001879085.1 of Nicotiana attenuata. NCBI lineage: Eukaryota > Viridiplantae > Streptophyta > Magnoliopsida > Solanales > Solanaceae > Nicotiana > Nicotiana attenuata. Next base: position 20,168 of record NW_017678537.1, read on the forward strand.
ACTTATTTAACAAAAAATTAAAATTTTGGTATTTTTGGCTATTTTTGCAAAAGGGTGGTTGGACCCGATGAGGGTTGCCTACGTATCTCACATCCAGTGAGAATCAAACCAGCGTAGTTCGGGCAGATTGGGAATTGAGTAAACTAACTCTTTTTTTTTCTTTTTTATATAACTCAGACAATGAAAGCTTTAAGGCACAATAGCAAAAATATTTTTGGACTTCAATTTTTTCAAAAAAGACTTCTAAAGAAGAAAAGAGTATTTTTGGAGTTTTGTTTCTGATCTTTTTTTTTTGGATTTGGAAAAATACTTCAAAATGAAGGAAACCTGTATTTTTGGATTTTGATTTTTATGAAAGACATTAGAAAGAAGGAAACCGTTTTTTAGTTTTAAAAACTTCTTTTTTTAAAAAAAAAAAAACTTATTACTAAGGTAAAGATTTACTGAAGTAAAGAAAATATTTTTGGATTTTTTGAAAATTGGGGTCGGAACCGATGAGGTTTGCCTACGTATCTCACATTCGGTGAGAATCAGACCCGCGTAGTTCGGTCCGATTTGCCAAACTCAAACCTATTTTGAACCACAATTTTCTTTCTATTTTTCCAAGCATTTTTCTTTTCTTTTTTTTCATTTTTCAAAAATCCGGCAGCATTTCGGTACTATTTGGGCATTGGGGTTTTTTCAAAACAAATGGTTACCCTCCCTTAGTCCTAACACTGCTTATTTCCTCAAGTTTCACTCATTTAAACGAGCTGGTCAACATGCAAAGCCGAGCAAATAAATGCGCAAGTAGCACGTAAGATGCATCAGGATGATCAATTTATTTCAGGTCACCTGTCCTAGAAGGACCCAACCCCTGTGTTGAGTCCCCTAAGTCAAATGTACATGATGCAAACAAACGTCCTACTCGGGATCCGGCATGAGGTTTTGTTCTTCTAGGTTTAACCCTAGGTTTATTGGTCTAGACCTGGCTTACCCGAGCGGACAACTCGAGCCGAGGGGGAGCAGCGTACCGGGGATACAGAAGCTCCGCCGGCTTTGCAACTTATCCAAACCTCGTTCTAAATGGGAAAAGACTCTAAAC
>NW_017678538.1:0-2696 GCF_001879085.1 Nicotiana attenuata
GGCAACTCACTTCTACAACACCCGGTCAAAAAAACAAGTTGATCATGGCCAACCAGGAACTTGACGCGAGTGTTATCGATCCTTCGAGAGAGGTGGAAGAGTTGGATGTTAATGTGATGAAAGAAGAGATGTATAAACTGAAACAACAGATGGCCGAGATGTATCAAGCATGGGCAAAAAAAGGCGCCCGATATCAACCAGAATCCATTGCCGGCCCATCATGAGACAAATATGATCGAGATAGTGCATAAGGGAGGGGAGCCTAAGAAGCCTTCATAGACCGTCATGATGATTCGGTCCAGTGAGGTCGGGCCGATTAAAAAGTCAACAAGTGGGAAATCAGTGATCAGGTTGGGCGGGACAAACAGTGAACCATCTGTGGTAGTCAAGAAAGGGTCCTCAAGTGAGGTTGCAACGAAACAAGAAAGGGAAAAAGTGGTTGTGCCAGGAGTGTCGAACAAGCCTGTCGTGATTGTGGAGGGTGCCCACACAGATCCTGTCATTGTCAAGCCAGGTGCTGGGAAGAGCCCAGTAACAACAGTTCCTAGTTCTGTGGTTGATCTTGATAAAGAGTTGATTGAAAGGTTCGAGAAGATGTTCGACGATGTGAACATGGTTGGAGAAGGTTCTAGCAAGGTGGATGTGCAATTTGTCGGGCCAAGTGCAAAGATTAACAATCGGGAAGTTACTCCTCTCCCTACTCGGAGGGAGTTTTGGTAGTCGGCTTTGATTTTCTTTCTGTTTTTCTGGATTATTCCAGGGTTGCAATTCTGATTCTACGTTCCGTCTGTTTGGATGTGTTAAACCTTGCTATCTTTTGATTTTAATGAAATGCAATTTCCCTTTTTCATCACTCCTGATAGTTTTATTTTTATTTTTCTTTTCTTCCTTACACAGTTCTTTTAGGCTTGTTTCAATGACATGACATGCATGAGGAATCTTCGGCTCAGTTTTAAAAGCCAAGCTAATTCTGAAAAGTTGAAATCCCATCCCTTCGGATTGTCGCTGAAGCCGAAATTGATGATGATGAGTGGGTCAGAACCCGCCTGAGCAATTGAGTTTGATCAATGAGAAAAGAATGGCAGCAGTGTGTCATGGACAATTGTATCAACAGAGAATGGCAAGAGCATATAATAAGAAGGTGCGTCCACGGAAGTTTGAAGTGGGTCAGCAAGTGTTGAGACGTATCCTTCCACATCAGGCTGAGGCCAAAGGCAAGTTCGCCCCAAAATTGGCGGGGGCCATTCATCGTGACGAGAGTGTTGTCCGATGGTGCTTTATATTTGGCAGATGTGGAAGGGAAATGTGTAGAAATGGCTATCAATTCTGACGCAGTTAAAAGATACTATGTATGATTCCTTTGTCTGATTGTATTTGTTTGTACTTGGTATGTTTTGAAGATTGGAATGACGAAGGCATTTTGTTCTGCTATCCAAACACTTTATCCTTTGTTACCCCCTTTGAGCCTCATTCATTTTCTTTCATACCCCTCTTTTGGAATCAGTAGCAAAGATCAGAAACACAAGCATGAAAGATAAGTCAAGAAAAAAGAGAAAAGAAAAGAATGAAAAGAGAGAGAAGGAAAAAGGAAGAAGAAAAGAAAGAAAAAAGGAAGAGAAAAGAGAAGAAAAAGAAAAAGAAAAGAAAAGAAAAGAAAAAGAAAAACAAACAACAAAAAAAGAGAAAGGAAGAAAGAAAAGAAAAGAAGAGAAAGTGGAAAAACCACAACAACAAAGTAATTTCTATGACCTGAACTACGTTTGACTTGATCCCGAAAGGGTACGTAGGCAGCCTCCCTCTGAGGTTCAGTCACACTGAAATAAAAGTTCAAAAGTTCCCAAGGAAGAAACCGGGGCAGAAGTTGTGGTTGTGCAAGAGATTTGATTCCGAAAGTTGTAGTTTTGAACCCACGTCGAATTGTTTTTGAGCCTTTGATACCCTTTCTTTCTAACCCCGTCCGAAAGCCTGCATTACGGTCCAAAGAAAGACCTTCTGATCGGTCTTCAGGGAATACCAAGTCGAGCAAGAAGAGGTGATTTATGTTAGGGACAACACTCTGGCCCAAGCAGAAAAATGATGAAAATAAGAGAGTCTTATTGGTGAAAACCCTCACGGGCACCGTAAGGCGAAGTGAGTTGAGAGAAATCAAAAATGAGAGAGTCTTATTGGGGAAAAACCCTCACGGGCACCAGAAGGCGAAGTGAGTTGAGAGAAATTAAAAATGAGAGAGTCTTATTGGGTGAAAACCCTTGCGGGCACCTTAAGGCGAAAGTGAGTCTTCAGATGGACAAATGAGATAGGTCTGTGGTTGAAAGCCATTCAGGACACTGCAGGATGAACAAGGTTAGGGTCTGTTTGAGGGAAATCAGGTTATGGAATTCTGGGGCAACAAAGCGTGGCAATTGAAGGTTGATTGGTTGGACAGATTGGGCCGATTAGTCCAAAATGCATGGCATGATCAATGGTACCAGCTGTTCCACTCAGATAAGTCTCTTTTCTTTTCCTTCCTTTTATAAATCGTCCGGTTTTGAATTCTCTTTATCCTTAACTCTCAAGGTCGTTGCATTTCATTCTTTTTGAGGTTTGCTCTTTAAGATGTTTCAATGTCGGTTTTGTTCGAAACAAAGAAGAAAGGATGTCAAGGCTCACTACCAGTTTCCCAATTGCAAAGCACAGTAGGGCCAGAACGTACCAAT